>NW_027361716.1:6020000-6047500 GCF_039654945.1 Dendrobates tinctorius
TAACAGTTTGACGTCCGAGTAGTCGTGGCCGAGTGGTTAAGGCAATGGGCTAGAAATCCATTGGGGTCTCCCCATGCAGTTGCAAATCCAGCCGACTACGTCTATGTTTCAATCACTTTTTGACCTTTTATCTTTGTTGTTCAATTTGCATGTTTACTAGTCTATTCCCCATGACAGTGATCTGTGATGGAGCGAGTTTCTCGGACCAAACTGACTTTATCTTTGACTGTTCTTTAGATAATCTATTCTGTAGCAACATTACATGTGCGACTTGCCGCTAATCAAAAGAAGCACCGTGGGTGCCATCAGGTAAGAGGTTTTTCTCTTGATCTTTTCCAGCAGCCACAGACCGCTGTCCTGACTAATGGACTGGGGCATGCACTTTGATTTGCACAAACCTTAAATTATCTCTCAGATGAAGCCTTTTACCATGCAATGCTAATCTTTATCGACTACTGGATGAACAGTTTTCTAACAGTATAAGTTTTGCAATTTATTTTTTTCACACTTTTTCCAAGTAACAGATACAGCAATCTTTTTACTAGCCACTTTTCATCAACATTTCAAACTGTCCTAGCTGTGATATCGTGGAAATGTTGATAAATTTGTGGAATGAAAGGTTATAAGATATCAATTTACCATTGTGTATGATTGCAGATTTGCACTGCAGCTTTGGAGCCTGTTTTCGCCATCGTTCACGATTTCATATGCTTTATTCAGCACAACAAGCCGCAGCCATGACTGAGTCATGGTTGGTTCCATTGTGTAATGGTTAGCACTCTGGACTTTGAATTCAGTGATCTGAGTTCAAATCTCAGTGGAACCTGGGCACACATTTGGATTTTTCCACTTGCATTCAGATCGACGATGCCCAATGTTTATGATGAAACAAGCAATTTAAAATCCACATAATAAAAGACAAAAAAAGAGTTCAAGGATTCATGGAATACCATTGTCAAAGCTGTCAATCAAGTAGGATTAGCAAAAATTAAAATTGTATATGTTGTAAGAAGCAATCTCATACTCTGTGACTTGAGTCAATATTCACATAATACTCTTTCCAAGTGGGTGAATCTGACAAGGATTTGAAGCCAAAATGGCTTCAGGAAGTGTTTTTGATTTTTCTCTAAGCCATCTTTTCTTGTGTTTTCCAGAATTTCCTAAAGTGCCTTATAAACATTTTTGGTGGTGTTTTTCTAAAAATTCTTTTCGGCGTCTTTTGAATGTGTTTTGTGGCTTTTTTTGTAGCACACAAAAGTCAATCAGGACCCTTTATAGGGTCTTTCGAACCTTACCGTTGACTTGTATTATAGGTATGGAGCTGTTCAAAGTGAAAAACATCTGAAGATTGATATGGTAATTTCAGTTAACCTCTGGACATTTTTGGAAACTTGAGATGGTTAATAGACGCTCCAAAGCCTGATCAAATGAACATCAAATCTTTTTTACTTGGAAATTATTATGTTCAGTCTTCTCAGCATTTTCGGATTATTTTTAAGGATGTTTTTGGAGCTGACTGACTCCAAATCCACATTATGAAGAGGGAAAAGCTTTAAACTGTGAATGGTTCCAATTGATGATGATGACTTTAAATCAGATTTTTGCATTTTACTGAGACCTTGTATTTTCTTTTCATTTTCTGAGATGTCTTCCAGAGGGTTGATCACTGAGCTTGATCATGGTGCTATTAGAAAACGTGTGTGAAATTCATAACAGTTTGACGTCTGAGTAGTTGTGGCCGAGTGGTTTAGGCGATGGACTAAAAATCCATTGGGGTATCCCCGTGCAGGTTCAAATCCTGCCGACTACGTCTATGTTTCAATATCGTTTTGACCTTTTATCTTTGTTGTTCAATTTGCATGTTTACTAGTCTATTCCCCATGACAGTGATATGTGATGGAGCGAGTTTCCAGGACCAAACTGACTTTATCTTTGACTGTTCTTTAGATAATCTATTCTGGAGCAACATTACATGTGCGACTTGCCGCTAATCAAAAGAAGCACCGTGGGTGCCATCAGGTAAGAGGTTTTTCTCTTAATCTTGTCCAGCAGCCACAGACCGCTGTCCTGGCTAATGGACTGGGACATGCACTTTGATTTGCACAAACCTTAAATTATCTCTCAGATGAAGCCTTTTACCATGCAATGCTAATCTTTATCGACTACTGGATGCACAGTTTTCTAACAGTATAAGTTTTGCAATTTATTTTTTTCACACTTTTTCCAAGTAACAGATACAGCAATCTTTTTACTAGCCACTTTTCATCAACATTTCAAACTGTCCTAGCTGTGATATCGTGGAAATGTTGGTAAATTTGTGGAATGAAAGGTTATAAGATATCAATTTACCATTGTGTATGATTGCAGATTTGCACTGCAGCTTTGGAGCCTGTTTTCGCCATCGTTCATGATTTCATATGCTTTATTCAGCACAACAAGCCGTAGCCATAACTGTGTTATGGTTGGTTCCATGGTGTTATGGTTAGCACTCTGAACTTTGAATCCAGTGATCAGAGTTCAAAGCTCAGTGGAATGTGGGCACACATTTTGATTTTTCCAACTGCACTCAGATCGACGATGCCCAATGTTTATGATGAAACAAGCAATTTAAAATCCACATAATAAAAGACAAAAAATGAGTTCAAGGATTCATGGAATACCATGGTCAAAGCTGTCAATCAAGTAGGATTAGCAAAAATTAAAATTGTCTATATCACTCATTGTCTATGTCATACCAAGCAATCTCATACTCTGTGACTTGAGTCAATATTCACATAACACTCTTTCCAAGTGCGTGAATATGACAAGGATTTGAAGCCAAAATGGCTTCAGGAAGTGTTTTTGTTTTTTCTCTAAGCCATCTTTTCTTGTGTTTTTCAGAATTTCCTAAAGTGCCTTACAAACATTTTTGGTGGTGTTTTTCTAAAAATTCTTTTCGGCGTCTTTTGAATGTGTTTTGTGGCTTTTTTTGTAGCACACAAAAGTCAATCAGGACCCTTTATAGGGTCTTTCGAACCTTACCGTTGACTTGTAGTATAGGTATGGAGCTGTTCAAAGTGAAAAACATCTGAAGATTGATATGGTAATTTCAGTTAACCGTTGGACATTTTTGGAAACTTGAGATGGTTAATAGACGCTCCAAAGCCTGATCAAATGAACATCAAGTCTTTTTTACTTGGAAATGATTATGTTCAGTCTTCTCAGCATTTTAGTATTATTTTTAAGGATGTTTTTGGAGCTGACTGACTCCACATCCACATTATGAAGAGGGAAAAGCTTTAAACTGTGAATGGTTCCCATGGATGATGAATTTAAATCAGATTTTTGCATTTTACTGAGACCTTGTATTTTCTTTTCATTTTCTGAGATGTCTTCCAGAGAGTTGATCACTGAGCTTGATCATGGAGCTATTAGAAAACGTGTGTGAAACTCATAACAGCTTGACGTCTGAGTAGTCGTGGCCGAGTTGTTAAGGCGATGGACTAGAAATCCATTGGGGTTTCCCCGCGCAGCGTCAAATCCTGCCGACTACGTCTATGTTTCAATAACTTTTTGACCTATTATCTTTGTTGTTCAATTTGCATGTTTACTAGTCTATTCCCCATGACAGTGATCTGTGATGGAGCGAGTTTCTTGGACCAAACTGACTTTATCTTTGACTGTTCTTTAGATAATCTATTCTGGAGCAACATTACATGTGCGACTTGCCGCTCATCAAAAGAAGCACCGTGGGTGCCATCAGGTAAGAGGTTTTTCTCTTGATCTTGTCCAGCAGCCACAGACCGCTGTCCTGGCTAATGGACTGGGACATGCACTTTGATTTGCATAAACCTTAAATTATCTCTCAGATGAAGCCTTTTACCATGCAATGCTAATCTTTATCGACTACTGGATGAACAGTTTTCTAACAGTATAAGTTTTGCAATTTATTTTTTCACACTTTTTCCAAGTAACAGATACAGCAATCTTTTTACTAGCCACTTTTCATCAACATTTCAAACTGTCCTAGCTGTGATATCGTGGAAATGTTGGTAAATTTGTGGAATGAAAGGTTATAAGATATCAATTTACCATTGTGTATGATTGCAGATTTGCACTGCAGCTTTGGAGCCTGTTTTCGCCATCGTTCACGATTTCATATGCTTTATTCAGCACAACAAGCCGCAGCCATAATTGTGTTATGGTTGGTTCCATGGTGTTATGGTTAGCACTCTGAACTTTGAATCCAGTCATCTGATTTCAAATCTCAGTGGAACCTGGGCACACATTTTGATTTTTCCATCTGCACTCAGATCGACGATGCCCAATGTTTATGATGAAACAAGCAATTTAAAATCCACATAATAAAAGACAAAAAATGAGTTCAAGGATTCATGGAATACCATGGTCAAAGCTGTCAATCAAGTAGGATTAGCAAAAATTAAAATTGTCTATATCACTCAATGTCTATGTCATACCAAGCAATCTCATACTCTGTGACTTGAGTCAATATTCACATAACACTCTTTCCAAGTGAGTGAATCTGACAAGGATTTGAAGCCAAAATGGCTTCAGGAAGTGTTTTTGATGTTTCTCTAAGCAATCTTTTCTTGTGTTTTTCAGAATTTCCTAAAGTGCCTTATAAACATTTTTGGTGGTGTTTTTCTAAAAATTCTTTTCGGCATCTTTTGAATGTGTTTTGTGGCTTTTTTTGTAGCACACAAAAGTCAATAAGGACCCTTTATAGGGTCTTTCCAACCTTACCGTTGACTTGTATTATAGGTATGGAGCTGTTCAAAGTGAAAAACATCTGAAGATTGATATGGTAATTTCAGTTAACCGCTGGACATTTTTGGAAACTTGAGATGGTTAATAGACGCTCCAAAGCCTGATCAAATGAACATCAAGTCTTTTTTACTTGGAAATGATTATGTTCAGTCTTCTCAGCATTTTCGGATTATTTTTAAGGATGTTTTTGGAGCTGACTGACTCCAAATCCACATTATGAAGAGGGAAAAGCTTTAAACTGTGAATGGTTCCCATGGATGATGAATTTAAATCAGATTTTTGCATTTTACTGAGACCTTGTATTTTCTTTTCATTTTCTGAGATGTCTTCCAGAGGGTTGATCACTGAGCTTGATCATGGAGCTATTAGAAAACGTGTGTGAAACTCATAACAGCGTTATGTCTGAGTAGTCGTGGCCGAGTGGTTAAGGCGATGGACTAGAAATCCATTGGGGTTTCCCCGCGCAGCATCAAATCCTGCCGACTACGTCTATGTTTCAATTACTTTTTGACCTTTTATCTTTGTTGTTCAATTTGCATGTTTACTAGTCTATTCCCCATGACAGTGATCTGTGATGGAGCGAGTTTCTCGGACCAAACTGACTTTATCTTTGACTGTTCTTTAGATAATCTATTCTGGAGCAACATTACATGTGCGACTTGCCGCTAATCAAAAGAGGCACCGTGGGTGCCATCAGGTAAGAGGTTTTTCTCTTGATCTTGTCCAGCAGCCACAGACCGCTGTCCTGGCTAATGGACTGGGACTTGCACTTTGATTTGCACAAACCTTAAATTATCTCTCAGATGAAGCCTTTTACCATGCAATGCTAATCTTTATCGACTACTGGATGAACAGTTTTCTAACAGTATAAGTTTTGCAATTTATTTTTTTCACACTTTTTCCAAGTAACAGATACAGCAATCTTTTTACTAGCCACTTTTCATCAACATTTCAAACTGTCCTAGCTGTGATATCGTGGAAATGTTGGTAAATTTGTGGAATGAAAGGTTATAAGATATCAATTTACCATTGTGTATGATTGCAGATTTGCACTGCAGCTTTGGAGCCTGTTTTCGCCATCGTTCACGATTTCATATGCTTTATTCAGCACAACAAGCTGCAGCCATGACTGTGTCATGGTTGGTTCCATGGTGTAATGGTTAGCACTCTGGACTTTGAATCCAGTGATCTGAGTTCAAATCTCAGTGGAACCTGGGCACTCATTTCGTTTTTTCCATCTGCTCTCAAATCGACGATGCTCAATGTTTATGATGAAACAAGCAATTTAAAATCCACATAATAAAAGACAAAAAAAGAGTTCAAGGATTCATGGAATACCATGGTCTTAGCTGTCAATCAAGGAGGATTAGCAAAATCACTCATTGTCTATGTCATACCAAGCAATCTCATACTCTGTGACTTGAGTCAATATTCACATAACACTCTTTCCAAGTGGGTGAATCTGACAAGGATTTGAAGCCAAAATGGCTTCAGGAAGTGATTTTGATTTTTCTCTAAGCCATCTTTTCTTGTGTTTTTCAGAATTTCCTAAAGTGCCTTATAAACATTTTTGGTGGTGTTTTTCTAAAAATTCTTTTCGGCGTCTTTTAAATGTGTTTTGTGGCTTTTTTTGTAGCACACAAAAGTCAATCAGGACCCTTTATAGGGTCTTTCGAACCTTACCGTTGACTTGTATTATAGGTATGGAGCTGTTCAAAGTGAAAAACATCTGAAGATTGATATGGTAATTTCAGTTAACCGCTGGACATTTTTGGAAACTAGACATGTTTAATAGACGCTCCAAAGCCTGATCAAATGAACATCAAGTCTTTTTTACTTGGAAATGATTATGTTCAGTCTTCTCAGCATTTTCGGATTATTTTTAAGGATGTTTTTGGAGCTGACTGACTCCAAATCCACATTATGAAGAGGGAAAAGCTTTAAACTGTGAATGGTTCCCATTGATGATGACTTTAAATCAGATTTTTGCATTTTACTGAGACCTTGTATTTTCTTTTCATTTTCTGAGATGTCTTCCAGAGGGTTGATCACTGAGCTTGATCATGGTGCTATTAGAAAACGTGTGTGAAACTCATAACAGCTTGACGTCTGAGTAGTTGTGGCCGAGTGGTTAAGGCGATGGACTTGAAATCCATTGGGGTCTCCCCGCACAGGTTCAAATCCTGCCGACTACGTCTATGTTTCATTATCTTTTTGACCTTTTGTCTTTGTTGTTCAATTTGCATGTTTACTAGTCTATTCCCCATGACAGTGATCTGTGATGGAGCGAGTTTCTAGGACCAAACTGACTTTATCTTTGACTGTTCTTTAGATAATCTATTCTGTAGCAACATTACATGTGCAACTTGCCGCTAATCAAAAGAAGCACCGTGGGTGCCATCAGGTAAGAGGTTTTTCTCTTGATCTTGTCCAGCAGCCACAGACCGCTGTCCTGGCTAATGGACTGGGACATGCACTTTGATTTGCACAAACCTTAAATTATCTCTCAGATGAAGCCTTTTACCATGCAATGCTAATCTTTATCGACTACTGGATGAACAGTTTTCTAACAGTATAAGTTTTGCAATTTATTTTTTTCACACTTTTTCCAAGTAACAGATACAGCAATCTTTTTACTAGCCACTTTTCATCAACATTTCAAACTGTCCTAGCTGTGATATCGTGGAAATGTTGGTAAATTTGTGGAAAGAAAGGTTATAAGATATCAATTTACCATTGTGTATGATTGCAGATTTGCACTGCAGCTTTGGAGCCTGTTTTCGCCATCGTTCATGATTTCATATGCTTTTTTCAGCACAACAAGCCGCAGCCATGACTGTGTCATGGTTGGTTCCATGGTGTAATGGTTAGCACTCTGTACTTTGAATCCAGTGATCTGACTTCAAATCTCAGTGGAACCTGGGCACTCCTTTTGATTTTTCCATCTGCACTCAGATCGACGATGCCCAATGTTTATGATGAAACAATCAATTTAAAATCCACATAATAAAAGACAAAAAAAGAGTTCAAGGATTCATGGAATACCATGGTCAAAGCTGTCAATCAAGTAGGATTAGCAAAAATTAAAATTGTCTATATCACTTATTGTCTATGTCACTCATTGTCTATGTCATACCAAGCAATCTCATACTCTGTGACTTGAGTCAATATTCACATAACACTCTTTCCAAGTGGGTGAATCTGACAAGGATTTGAAGCCAAAATGGCTTCAGGAAGTGTTTTTGATTTTTCTCTAAGCCATCTTTTCTTGTGTTTTTCAGAATTTCCTAAAGTGCCTTATAAACTTTTTTGGTGGTGTTTTTCTAAATTTCTTTTCGGCGTCTTTTAAATGTGTTTTGTGGCTTTTTTTGTAGCACACAAAAGTCAATCAGGACCCTTTATAGGGTCTTTCGAACCTTACCGTTGACTTGTAGTATAGGTATGTTGCTGTTCAAAGTGAAAAACAGCAGAAGATTGATATGGTAATTTCAGTTAACCGCTGGACATTTTTGGAAACTTGACATGGTTAATAGACGCTCCAAAGCCTGATCAAATGAACATCAAGTCTTTTTTACATGGAAATGATTATGTTCAGTCTTCTCAGCATTTTCGGATTATTTTTAAGGATGTTTTTGGTGCTGACTGACTCCAAATCCACATTATGAAGAGGGAAAAGCTTTAAACTGTGAATGGTTCCCATTGATGATGACTTTAAATCAGATTTTTGCATTTTACTGAGACCTTGTATTTTCTTTTCATTTTCTGAGATGTCTTCCAGAGGGTTGATCACTGAGCTTGATCATGGTGCTATTAGAAAACGTGTGTGAAACTCATAACATCTTGACGTCTGAGTAGTTGTCGCCGAGTGGTTAAGGCGATGGACTAGAAATCCATTGGGGTCTCCCCGCGCAGGTTCAAATCCTGCCGACTACGTCTATGTTTCATTATCCTTTTGTCTTTGTTGTTCAATTTGCATGTTTACTAGTCTATTCCCCATGACAGTGATCTGTGATGGAGCGAGTTTCCAGGACCAAACTGACTTTATCTTTGACTGTTCTTTAGATAATCTATTCTGTAGCAACATTACATGTGCGACTTGCTGCTAATCAAAAGAAGCACCTTGGGTGCCATCAGGTAAGAGGTTTTTCTCTTGATCTTGTCCAGCAGCCACAGACCGCTGTCCTGGCTAATGGATTGGGACATGCTCTTTGATTTGCACAAACCTTAAATTATCTCTCAGATGAAGCCTTTTACCATGCAATGCTAATCTTTATCGACTACTGGATGAACAGTTTTCTAACAGTATAAGTTTTGCAATTTATTTTTTTCACACTTTTTCCAAGTAACAGATACAGCAATTTTTTTACTAGCCACTTTTCATCAACATTTCAAACTGTCCTAGCTGTGATATCGTGGAAATGTTGGTAAATTTGTGGAATGAAAGGTTATAAGATATCAATTTACCATTGTGTATGATTGCAGATTTGCACTGCAGCTTTGGAGTCTGTTTTCGCCATCGTTCACGATTTCATATGCTTTATTCAGCACAACAAGCCGCAGCCATGACTGTGTCATGGTTGGTTCCATGGTGTAATGGTTAGCACTCTGGACTTTGAATCCAGTGATCTGAGTTTAATTCTCAGTGGAACCTGGGCACACATTTTGATTTTTCCATCTGCACTCAGATCGACGTTGCCCAATGTTTATGATGAAACAAGCAATTTAAAATCCACATAATAAAAGACAAAAAAAGAGTTCAAGGATTCATGGAATACCATGGTCTTAGCTGTCAATCAAGGAGCATTAGCAAAAATTAAAATTGTCTATATCACTCATTGTCCATGTCATACCAAGCAATCTCATACTCTGTGACTTGAGTCAATATTCACATAACACTCTTTCCAAGTGGGTGAATCTGACAAGGATTTGAAGCCAAAATGGCTTCAGGAAGTGTTTTTGATTTTTCTCTAAGCCATCTTTTCTTGTGTTTTTCAGAATTTCCTAAAGTGCCTTATAAACATTTTTGGTGGTGTTTTTCTAAAAATTCTTTTCGGCGTCTTTTGAATGTGTTTTGTGGCTTTTTTTGTAGCACACAAAAGTCAATCAGGACCCTTTATAGGGTCTTTCGAACCTTACCGTTGACTTGTATTATAGGTATGGAGCTGTTCAAAGTGAAAAACAGCAGAAGATTGATTTGGTAATTTCAGTTAACCGCTGGACATTTTTGGAAACTTGACATGGTTAATAGACGCTCCAAAGCCTGATCAAATGAACATCAAGTCTTTTTTACATGGAAATGATTATGTTCAGTCTTCTCAGCATTTTCGGATTATTTTTAAGGATGTTTTTGGAGCTGACTGACTCCAAATCCACATTATGAAATGGGAAAAGCTTTAAACTGTGAATGGTTCCCATTGATGATGACTTTAAATCAGATTTTTGCATTTTACTGAGACCTTGTATTTTCTTTTCATTTTCTGAGATGTCTTCCAGAGGGTTGATCACTGAGCTTGATCATGGTGCTATTAGAAAACGTGTGTGAAACTCATAACATCTTGACGTCTGAGTAGTTGTGGCCGAGTGGTTAAGGCGATGGACTAGAAATCCATTGGGGTCTCCCCGCGCAGGTTCAAATCCTGCCGACTACGTCTATGTTTCATTATCTTTTTGACCTTTTGTCTTTGTTGTTCAATTTGCATGTTTACTAGTCTATTCCCCATGACAGTGATCTGTGATGGAGCGAGTTTCCAGGACCAAACTGACTTTATCTTTGACTGTTCTTTAGATAATCTATTCTGTAGCAACATTACATGTGCGAGTTGCCGCTAATCAAAAGAAGCACCGTGGGTGCCATCAGGTAAGAGGTTTTTCTCTTGATCTTGTCCAGCAGCCACAGACCGCTGTCCTGGCTAATGGACTGGGACATGCACTTTGATTTGCACAAACCTTAAATTATCTCTCAGATGAAGCCTTTTACCATGCAATGCTAATCTTTATCGACTACTGGATGAACAGTTTTCTAACAGTATAAGTTTTGCAATTTATTTTTTTCACACTTTTTCCAAGTAACAGATACAGCAATCTTTTTACTAGCCACTTTTCATCAACATTTCAAACTGTCCTAGCTGTGATATCGTGGAAATGTTGGTAAATTTGTGGAATGAAAGGTTATAAGATATCAATTTACCATTGTGTATGATTGCAGATTTGCACTGCAGCTTTGGAGCCTGTTTTCGTCATCGTTCACGATTTCATATGCTTTATTCAGCACAACAAGCCGCAGCCATGACTGTGGCATGGTTGGTTCCATGGTGTAATGGTTAGCGCTCTGGTCTTTGAATCCAGTGATCTGAGTTTAATTCTCAGTGGAACCTGGCACACATTTTGATTTTTCTATCTGCACTCAGATCGACGTTGCCCAATGTTTATGATGAAACAAGCAATTTAAAATCCACATAATAAAAGACAAAAAAAGAGTTCAAGGATTCATGGAATACCATGGTCTTAGCTGTCAATCAAGGAGCATTAGCAAAAATTAAAATTGTCTATATCACTCATTGTCCATGTCATACCAAGCAATCTCATACTCTGTGACTTGAGTCAATATTCACATAACACTCTTTCCAAGTGGGTGAATCTGACAAGGATTTGAAGCCAAAATGGCTTCAGGAAGTGTTTTTGATTTTTCTCTAAAGGGGGTTTTACACTAAGCGAGATCGCTAATGATATCGCTCAAGCGACACCGATATTGTGACGCGACAGCGATCACGCTAGCGATCTCGTTAAGTGTGAAAGGTAGCAGCAACCGGACCCCCCATCGGCTATCGCTGATCGTGCTCGAATGTGCAGGTACATTTTTCCATCGCTGACGTCCCGCTGTCCAGTAATTATCGTTGTGTTTGAAGCTTTAAAAACGATGAGCGACGTCAATAACGACGCATGGCTCAGCGACACAGGCGTGACTTACCGGCCACGCCTCCTCTTCCCTATTGGTCTTCACAGCGCTGACAATGTGGGAAATGTATCTGACAAAAAAGCTATAAAAGACAACGCTGGAACGCCTCATTCAACACTTTGTTCCCATGCATATTGGATGTTAACCGGTTTGGCTTAAACGTTCCAGTGTGAGTCGCTACAGCGTTTATATTTTAATGGCTTTCACAGCGCGGTTGCTTCGGCGTCCCTATTGCAATCGCTATTGCGCTTTTATTAGTGGATTCATTTTATTCATCAAAAGAACAACTCTGTTTGCCAGGTATGTATTTCAATAGTACCATGCCTTTTTTTTTTAGAGTAATACTGTTAATGATTATTGAGTTGGCTTTATACAAATGAAGCTCTTGTTACCAAATCGTCTATTGATTTTATTTTATGTTGCAGTTTGTATATCATGAACGGCGCAGAGCGTGCTATTGTGGCTGCTGCTTTGGTGTTGGAGGCTGGTCGGCTACATGAAGAGGCACAGATGCAAGAAAGGCGGTCCAAAAGAAAGCGGCGCATGTGGACCAGCGAGTGGTTGGCGAAGAGGTCCGAATTCTCACACATGCAGCTCGTAAGAGAACTGCAGGAGAACAATCCTCAGGATTTCAAGAACTATCTGCGGATGTCAGAGGACTCTTTCAAATTTTTACTAGCCAGGGTGACGCCATTGATTGAAAGGAGAAATACCAAAATGCGAGCTGCTGTGCCGGTAGACGAACGATTGACCGTGACGCTGAGATTCCTGGCCACCGGACGATCACTGAAAGATCTGCAATTTTCTTCTGCCGTTTCTTTGTCACTGCTCAGCAGTTTGATTCCTGAAACATGCAATGCCATAGTTCAAAGCCTCAGGAGCTACATCCAGTTTCCTACAACAGTGGCGGAGTGGAAAAATATTGCCTCTGATTTTGAGCGGCTTTGGCAGTTCCCAAACTGTGGGGGGGCTTTGGATGGTAAACATGTGAGGATCACCCAACCGCCGAACAGTGGATCATATTTTTACAATTATAAGGGCTATTTTAGTGTAATCCTTATGGCCCTTGTTAATGCAAACTACGAGTTCATAAATGTTGATGTTGGCATGAACGGCAGGGTTTCAGATGGTGGAGTGTTAGAACATACACTTTTTGGAGAGCGATTGACCAATTGTGACCTGAACCTGCCTCCCAACACAGAGACAACCGCCAACCTCAACTTTGTTTTTGTCGGTGATGAAGCCTTCGCGCTGCATGCGAATCTGCTGAAACCGTACCAACAAAAAAGTGTGACGGAGCAAACACGTATATTTAACTACCGTTTGTCAAGGGCACGAAGGGTTGTTGAGAATGCGTTTGGCATCATGGCCAGCCGCTTTCGGATTTTCCACACACCCATAAACCTAAAGTTGGAATCCATTGACTCGGTCGTTATGGCTTGTTGCGTGCTGCACAATTTTCTGCGGCGCCGTGATGCGAATGATTACACTCCGCCTGCCTTTGTGGACTCTGTTGACACTACAAATGGTCAGGTTCTTCGTGGTAGGTGGCGCGACAATGATCCCGCAGTACCTGGACTTCAAGCACTGGCAAGGGGAAGAAACCGTGATGATGCTAAGGCCTGCAGGGACCAATACTGCCAATATTTTAATGGGCCTGGTGCTGTTACTTGGCAGCATGAAATCTAGACAGCAAAAGTGTTTATTTAACGTGTTTATTTCATTCTTGTGTGATAAAAACAACAATAAATTCACATAGTTGCTACTTTTCAAAGTGTTACTGGTTTTTAAAAGAAAAAAAAGATAACATAGCCCTGCGACACAGTATCAGCACTGTAGCGAACCGTTAACACGCCATTTTACAACCGCCCTTAAGGCTAGTTTCACACTTGCTTTTTTTTGCAGCGCGTTTTTCCCGCAAAAAAACGCATTAAAAAAACGCATACAAATGCATACAAACGCTGCGTTTTTTTCAAGCATTTTTATGCGCATGCAGGAAAAAAACGCAGCGTTTTTGCGCGTTTGTATGCGTTTTTTGTGCGTTAGCGTTTTTTTACAGATTTTTGAAAAACCCCACAAAAATGAAAAAACAACCATTCAACAACACACAAGACCAATGGGACTTCATTGTGGGTGTGGTATGTTAATATATAGACCCTGTCTACAGTATTCTTCACATTTGCTTGATTCTTCTCGTGACCATGGATCTGCGCTGGAAGAGTTTTCACTTCAACTTGGATTTGGACATCGCGATGGCTCAGGCGTATGCAGTTGCTTGCCATGAACAAAGGAAGAGAGAGAGGCAGCGAAGACGGCGGCGTATGTAGATACATCCGATTGTTGAACTCCGGGAGAGCCGTGGGTCATACCACACCCTCTACAGCGAGCTACGGGCAAACCCGGAGAAATTTACAGATTATATCCGGATGTCCCACGAAAGTTTCATGGATTTGCTTGCTCGTGTCCAACAATCCATCCGGAGACAGGACACACAGCTCCGTCGTGCGATTCCTCCTGAGGAACGGCTACTGGTGACATTACGGTATGTTTTAAAAACCAAGGGGTGTGGTCTGATGTTTTTTTTTGTAAATTTAGTATTCAAAACCTTGGGTAATTAGTTTTCGTGAATGTACTAATATTTTATTTTATAGTTTTTAAAAATAATA
Organism: Dendrobates tinctorius; assembly: GCF_039654945.1. Taxonomy (NCBI): domain Eukaryota; kingdom Metazoa; phylum Chordata; class Amphibia; order Anura; family Dendrobatidae; genus Dendrobates; species Dendrobates tinctorius. Next base: position 6,034,389 of record NW_027361716.1, read on the forward strand.
TACATAAATATTAATTTTACTTCTTTGTCTGTTCACAGATTCCTGGCGACTGGAGAAACCCTATCTTCACTACACTTCCAGTACCGTATTGGAATCTCTACCTTGTCTGGAATTGTTGCTGACACCTGCCGGGCTCTCTGGAATGTTCTTTGCCCAGAATTTATGCCCCTGCCCACCGCTGAAAAGTGGATGGAAATTGCTGACAAATTCTGGACAGTATGCAATTTTCCCAACTGTTTGGGAGCTGTTGATGGGAAACACATACGGATCATCAAACCCCAAAGAACGGGATCTGAGTACTATAATTACAAAAAGTACTTTTCAATAGTACTCATTGCGATTGCGGATGCCGGATGTACTGTATGTTTGTAGCAGTGGACATTGGAGCATTTGGCCGTGGTAATGACTCACAGGCTTTTAAAAACTCAGACATGGGCCGGAGGTTGTATGGCAACCAATTTAATTTCCCTATGCCACGGCCTCTTCCTCACACCGAAGCTCCGCCACTGCCCTTTGTAATGGTTGGCGATGAGGCTTTTCAAATGTGCGGAAACTTACTGAAACCCTACTCCAGCCGGGACTTGGACCACACCAAAAAAATATTTAATTACAGGCTGACCAGGGCCAGAAGAACTGTCGAGTGTGCTTTTGGGATTCTTGTTTCCAGATGGCGAATTCTGGGCACGGCCATTAATCTTAAACTTGAAACAGTCGATGAGGTGGTGAAGGCCTGTGTGGTTCTACATAACTTTGTGATGGCTAAAGAGCACCCGACCTTTGAACTGGACGATGATGCTCCTAACCCATTGCCTGAATTCACTCAGCACACTCTCAGGTCATCCGTTGAAGTTGGCCAAATGAGGGACAAATTTGCGGCCTACTTTATTTCTGATGTAGGACGGGTGCACTGGCAAGATGAAATGGTGTAATGTTGTTGTTTGTTTATGGTAATAAAAATCCTTATTTGATACCATTACTGAGTGCACTATATTTTTTAAACTCCAATTAATTAAAAAACTTCCCATGTATAACTGAATTTTTTTATGTTCACACACCTGGGCAGGTAAATACACATATGAGTTAAAATGCAGCATTGCTAGTCTGCGTGAAATATATTGGAATGAGCAAAGCTGCAGGCCATGAATCAGGAAACCATTTTTTTTCAAGAGAAAATTGTGCAACTAGTTTAAAACAAAGTATGTGATTTTCTCAAAACACAACCCTCAAAACCCAACCCCAATGAAAGTCCATGGGGAATACAAGTCAGCATTGAGTGGATGAATGTAATCTGCTCATGTAATCTGCTCCATTACAAGTTATTACACTAGGCCTTGGAATGACTATACTAGGCCGTGGTATTTCAAATATGAGTATATTAGGCCTTGTGCCTACTAGTATATTCATATGTGAAATACCACGGCCTAGTATAGTCATAACAAGGCCTACTCGATTTTGGCCAACTAGTATCTTGTTTCACAAAAAACAAACGGGTGAAACTTGACAAGTTTCAACAGTTTGTTTTTCATGAAAATAGATTCTAGTTGGTAAAACTAGAGTTATTACACTAGGCCTTGGAATGACTATACTAGGCTGTGGTATTTCAAATATGAGTATAGTAGGCCTTGGGGCTAGTAGTATAGTAATATGTGAAATACCACGGCCTAGTATAGTCATACCAAGGCCTACTGTAATAACTCGATTTTTAACAACTAGCATCTTGTTTCACAAAAAACAAACTGGTGAAACTAGAAAGAAACTTATTTTTTAGACAAGTTTCAACAGTTTGTTTTTCATGAAACCAGATTCTAGTTGGTAAAACTAGAGTTATTACACTAGGCCTTGGAATGACTATACTAGGCCGTGGTATTTCAAATATGAGTATAGTAGGCCTTGGGGCTAGTAGTATAGTAATATGTGAAATACCACGGCCTAGTATAGTCATACCAAGGCCTACTGTAATAACTCGATTTTTAACAACTAGCATCTTGTTTCACAAAAAACAAACTGGTGAAACTAGAAAGAAACTTATTTTTTAGACAAGTTTCAACAGTTTGTTTTTCATGAAACCAGATTCTAGTTGGTAAAACTAGAGTTATTACACTAGGCCTTGGAATGACTGTACTAGGCCGTGGTATTTCAAATATGAGTATAGTAGGCCTTGGGCCTACTAGTATAGTCATATGTGAAATACCACGGCCTAGTATAGTCATACCAAGGCCTACTGTAATAACTCGATTTTTAACAACTAGCATCTTGTTTCACAAAAAACAAACTGGTGAAACTAGAAAGAAACTTATTTTTAAGACAAGTTTCAACAGTTTGTTTTTCATGAAACCAGATCCAAGTTGGTAAAACTCGAGTTATTACACTAGGCCTTGGTATGACTATACTAGTCCATGTTATTTCACATATGACTATACTAGGCCTTGGGTTGGTTTTTAACATGTATTTACCCATCAGTGTGTGTGAGCGGCGCAAACAACATTAATGAAACTTAGTAATGGTGAACCACAAATGTAAATTTATTTTTTATCACAAAAATAAACCTAAAAATTATTTTTTACGGCGTTTGGGGGCAGATGGTTTCAATTTGGGGGTGTGCAGGGAATATGCAACACTTGCAGTTGAAGACGGTGTTTGAGGGGAAGGGGCAACAAAACTTGTGGGGGAAGGTAGTCCAGTTAAGGGAATTAAACTAGGAACACTTGGAGGAGAGGAAATCTGTTCAGGTACATTAGTTGTAATGGCATGTCGCCGTAGGCTTGTGTGCCTGGACCGACTTTGGCCCAATGCCCGCCTTGATTGATTTCGCCTTGAACTAGGGGCAAATATGGAATGTAGGTCCCCCGTCTGCTGGTATGGCTGCTGCTGCTGAGGTGGCGGCTGCTGCTGCAGAGGTGGCGGCTGCTGCTGAGGTGGCGGCTGCTGCTGAGGTGGCTGCTGCTGCTGAGGTGGCGGCTGCTGCTGAAGTGGCTGCTGCTGCTGAGGTGGTTGCTGCTGCTGCTGAGGTGGCTGCTGCTGCTGCTGAGGTGGCTGCTGCTGAGGTGGCTGCTGCTGCTGAGGTGGCTGCTGCTGCTCTTCGTTGTCAGTGCTCGTCCTTGCAGGAGGACTGGTGGCGGCTGTGATGGTCCAGGTTTGCAGAGTGGTGGTGGCAGGGCTACTACATGTTGTTGTAGCGGCAGGGCTGTTCCATGTTTGCCTAGTGGTGGCTGAGCTCCACGCATGCATGGGATTGGCGGTGGTGCTCCAGACAGGAGCAGCGCTTGCCATGGTGGTGTCGGTGAAGTGACCAGCTGCACTCAGACTTGTGGTGGTGTAACGGTGGGTGTCCTGGCTTTGAATAGAGGTGTCCGTGCAGTGGTATGCAGCACAAGTCGGTAGTGAGGTGAAGCGAGTCAATGGTGGCACAGGTGGAAAGGACACCACTGACTGCTGACCGTACCGATTATGCTGCATAGCCTGCAAGAAAGCATTGTTGCAGGCCTGCAGCACATTCAGCTGTTGATCAGGACTAAGGTGTTCCGCCATGCCCTTTTCAATCTTACTAAAAAAATGGTGTGCTGGTCTGTTGAGGTCGGCCTCCAGACGGTCAAGGCGCTGTTCTACAGAATTGAAGCGGTGTTCAAAGTGGTTAAAACCACGTTCCATGAGTGCAAAACCGCTTTCAACTCTGTCGGACAGTGACTTGAGGCTGGAATTAAATGTCTCGCTCAAATGCATAAACTCGGGCAAGACATTCCTGTCCAAGGCCCTCTGCCGCTGGCGGGTAGTGCCCGCATAACCAGTGGCAGAGACCTGGGACAGGGGAACACCTGATGGCCCAGCTTCCTGGTCACCAGCTGTGTGTGTGGTTGACCTGCAAGGTGCTTCCTGGCTGTCGGATGGCTGGGACGGGTCAGAGGACGTCCGAGGAAGGACCGCTCCAGGGCCAGGTTGCAGGGTGCTGCTCCAGGTGCTGTGGAAGAAAGGAAAATCATTACTACCATGCCTTTACAAGAAGCATCAGCTGTGGATTAGAAAAACACAGATTAATAAAAATAAAAACCCAAAATGTATAATACTTACGATCTCGTGGCAAGGACCGGTCTTAGGAACTGCAACGCGTGATAGTGACGGTATCTAGTTCTGGTCCTTGACGCAGATCCACTGCGAACCTGGCCCTCAGCACGAACATCACTGTTGAAGCGGTCCTTGATCGAACGCCAACGTGTTCGGACTTTGTCCACTGTTGATAAAAAAAAAACAGTGCCGTCAAGGACAACAGTCACTGCGGCACAATGTAGCAATACAATACTCAAAGCAGTCACTGTAGACCCCGATGACACTGTTGGGTTTCCTGCTAGAATACACCTAGCACGAAACCCAACAGTGCCGTCAAGGACAACAGTCACTGCGGCACAATGTAGCAATACAATACTCAAAGCAGTCACTGTAGACCCCGATGACACTGTTGGGTTTCCTGCTAGAATACACCTAGCACGAAACCCAACAGTGCCGTCAAGGACAACAGTCACTGCGGCACAATGTAGCAATACAATACTCAAAGCAGTCACTGTAGACCCCGATGACACTGTTGGGTTTCCTGCTAGAATACACCTAGCACGAAACCCAACAGTGCCGTCAAGGACAACAGTCACTGAGGCACAATGTAGCAATACAATACTCAAAGCAGTCACTGTAGACCCCGATGACACTGTTGGGTTTCCTGCTAGAATACACCTAGCACGAAACCCAACAGTGCCGTCAAGGACAACAGTCACTGAGGCACAATGTAGCAATACAATACTCAAAGCAGTCACTGTAGACCCCGATGACACTGTTGGGTTTCCTGCTAGAATACGCCTAGCACAAAACCCAACAGTGCCATCAAGGACAACAGTCACTGAGGCACAATGTAGCAATACAATACTCAAAGCAGTCACTGTAGACCCCGATGACACTGTTGGGTTTCCTGCTAGAATATGCCTAGCACGAAACCCAACAGTGCCGTCAAGGACAACAGTCACTGCGGCACAATACAGAGCAGGGAAATACTCACTAAACGCCTTTTTGGAGGATGCTGTGGCGCTGTCCCAGCCATCCATCAACGCTGCGGCCACCTCATTCCATAGCCGCCGGGTCACCACATTGTCCTTGTACAGCCGGTCACGGCTGTCCCACAACGGCGAACGCTCCTGGACCAGGCTGATGAGCTGCTCATTATCCAGGTAGACGTCTTCATCCCGTTGTGGAACCTAGACAAAACACATTCATTAGAATAATCAAATTTAAATTGAATAAAAAGTTACAAAAAAAGAAACAAAAAAAAGAGTAAAAATAGAAGATAAAAAATAAAGAACATTACAAATCATTTGATACTTACATTCCGTATCACCACCGGGACTTGGCTTCGCTGCTCCTGCTCTTCGCCCTCACTAGTCCCGTCCACAGATGATGACGATGTCTTAAAAAAGTTGAAAAAAACGTAAGAGATTTGGAGAAGCAGCAGATATACTTACCAGATGCACGAAAATAATCACCTCACGGTCTGCTTGCGCCAATTCCTGCCGCGATGGGGAATACTCGGATTCTGAAGACATACTGCATGTAAAAATAATAAAAATCATTAGTACATACATAATTTAAAAGGACAGGCATATAATGTAATATACTCACATTCTTCGCTGATATAATGGGTTCTTGGTTGACTGTCTGCTCTTCAATCTGTCAGTGTAGTAGTGGCAGAGTTTTGGCAGGCACCTCCTTTATATAGACTTTTTTTTTTTTACTTTAGAAGATTATAACTAGGATAAAAAGTGGACACCACCCAAAAAACGCAGCGCTAAAAAAACGCATACCTGCGCATGCCAGTGCGCACGTATGCGCATCCATAGGCTATAATGGCCATTTTTAGCGCAAAACGTGCGCATACGTGCGCATGCGCTTTTTTCCAGGGCCAAAAAATGCAACATGCTGCGTCTGGAAAATACCAACGCACACCCCAAAAAAACGCAGCGCATGAAAATCGCATACGTGCGCATGCCAGCGCGCAGGTATGCGCACCCATGTTAAATATAGGGGAAAAATCGCATGCGCACGTATGCGTTTTTTTCCAGCGCTAAAAAACGCAAATGTGAAACCAGCCTAAGTGGACTCTATAGCGTCACCGATAAGCGCGCAGTAGTACCATAACTAAAAGTACGCAGTAGCGTCACCAAATGAGGCGGGAAAACGTCGTGACGTCACGACGTTCTTGTGGCCGTCCCTGCTGCGTTGTGAAAGCAAAACAGGAAGCAATGGCTGGTAGACAGAGAGCTACACCTTGGGGGGAGGCTGAAATGCGTTTCCTGGTACAGGAGATGGAGAGGCGCGATTATGCGTGTGGACAGGCGCATGCACACCCCATGAGACACAAGCGGGCTGTGTTGCGGAGGATCAGGCGAGGACTGTTACGCCGGTTCGGAGTTGAGCGCACCACAACGCAAATCAGGAAAAAACTGGCAGATCTGCGCTTTCGCTCAAGAGACCTCCTCACCAGCCTCCAACAACAAGTGCGGAGGGACCGAGGTGAGTGTTCCACATAGTATGTTTTAAACATATGTTTTTTTTTTTTTTTTTTTTCAACAGGGTTTACAGTGTAAAAAAAAAAAATATATAATTTGATTCGCACATGTGAAATTGCACAACGCAAATAAAAGTGGTTTTGCGCTCAGTTTTGTTTTTTTTCAAACAGCGGCGCATGCGGCGGCCCCGGCCCCATCAGCACCTGCAGCACCAATAGCCCCCGCAGCACACGCAAGCCCGGCGGTGCAAGCATCTCCTGAAGCAGAGTCCGTAAGTGTATAAAATGCGTTTGTTCATGTTATTAGTATTTTTATTGGGTTGAAAATTACAAGAATAGGGGGGGGGAAGAAGTCATGGTTCACATAAGCCGAACGGTAAATAAAAACCAAAGTTTATTCCAGGGAGGAAACAATAATGGAGTATTACAATACCGTTTCTTTTTTTCTATGTTTTCACCGCTTTGGAAATGTTCAATGCTCAATTTCATATTTTTAGATACCTGAGCCCGTAAGGACCCCCTCGCCCCCCTCAACGCCTCAACCACAAATTGCTTCCTCCACTTCATCCCCAATTGGTGTGTTTTCTCCAGTATCACTCCAGGAAGCTGGAGCTGACTCGACCTCCGGTAATCAATTTTTTTTTTTTTGTTAAGCATGTGAGAAATTATAATTTGTGTAACAGTTGCTGGCATATTCTTTATTTAGACATTTTCTTTTCTAGTACGTGTTGCCACTCGACGTGGAAGGGCTGTTATCTCCTCATCTGAAGAGTCAGAGGCGCAACAAAAACGTAAGTGTTTGACCACAAGCATGAACCGTATGCACCCATCTGCTGCCACTTAACACTATGGCCCCATATTGCGATCCATAGGATATGGCCCCATTTGCTACCAAACCCACATTATGCCACCATATGCTGCTCCACATACTATGGCACCGTATGCATGCACATTTACAAAACCGCCATCAACAATGTAAATTTCCTCAACAGAAATACCAACCTTACCTGAACTCTTGGCAGCACACAGGAGGGCGATGTCTGCGTTACACCAACTCGGAGTGATGCTGGACCAATTTGTGGCAGCCCAACCGCAGGGTGATAACATTTAATTTTTTTTTTTTTTGTTTACAAAAATTGTCTATGTCATGTTGACATATGTTAAACTAAAATGGTTTGTTTAAAAATCAGTCTTAAAGAAAGAAATTAAAAAGCCTAATTGGCAAAACAATTTTTGTCTCAGTCTAGAAAGGACTTGAAATTGTAGTCATGTGTAATGCAAAAATTTAAATTTCAATTTTTATTTTTTATAAACAAACAAAAAAGAAAAACCAAACAATTTTGTTAATACAACAAGTAAACATAAAAACTATAATTGAGTGTAACTAAAGTCTGAGTCATTCAGTTGCTGCCTTCCAGGATTTATGAATGGGCCAGACTGCAAATGTGGGGTTCCAAAGTTCATGCTGTGTAGCGGCTGAATCACCCTTCTTGGCGTGCTTGTTACCAGTTCTTGTGTCTGCGGCCATGGGGTTATTGACATTGCTTGGGAATCCACCAGAATATAACTGTCTTTTAGTTGTCCAACAGCAGCTTTATTTAGCACTTCAAATATAATTCTCTCAGCCTGAAGCCTTTGCGTAACGTCCAGAGACCGAAGTCTTTCGTCCACCATGTGTGCAAAGCCCCCAATGGCTTGCTTTTCCTGCAGCACCAATAAGTTCTTTGCTATATCGACAAACTCAGGAAAAGGTGGAGCGGTGGCCTTTCTTTTTCTACTCACAGGGTTACGCCTTTGCACAGTGTACGCTCCCACGGACACACTTGCCTCCTCTGCCTCCTCGTCGGTTGGGTTTGATGTTGCAGGGGTTTCAGGAATTACACATGGTGTAGGTGACACCTCTTCTGTTACATGCTGCAAGAACAGAAAAACAAGGTTAAAACACAGAAAAAGTAAAATGAGTGTTTTGTAAACACATAAAAATAATTTATTAAGAGGGGGTGTGAACATTGGTACTGGCTATGTACTGACATCGACAATTTGTAGAAATTATGTTATGATAAACCAAATTAAAATGAAGAGGTATCAGCTGTGAACAAAGTTTCAAATCATCAACTTAATGAATAAAACTCAACTGTACCATGTACATATATATGTATCATAGGTTATTGGAGGGAAACCCAAAACATACTTACATCGACTAGAGGGGAATCAGGCCGTGTCACTGTTTCTTCCTCTTGTGGCAGTGACATAGAACAGTGCATAACCCTGGGGATTTCCTGGTCTCGCGTAAACTCCAGCAAGTTGTAGTACCACAACTTCGGAACATACACTTCATCGGTACCCGCCCCAGACCTTGTAGACTTTTCCACCTTGTTCAATTCCTTCTTGAACACAGTGTGTAGAGCTTGAATTTTTTTTTTAATAACAGCCTCATCAACCGTTTCGCTAGGGTGATTTTCTTGATATAGCTGTACAAGTTTTTCATATGCAACCTTCTTCTTGTATTTGTTACTGTAGTCTGGAGACTTCACCTTCCAGAGGCAGGGCAGTGACCGATACATCTCAATAAATAGGCGTATGAAGTCTTGGCTGTTTGCAACTTGGCTACTTGATGCCATCTGTAATAAAAAAGAAAGGAAATGGTGAGAACTCTTTCATTTAGGTACGGACATACATTTTATAAAAAAGAGTTTGTATCGCATAAGCTGGGTCGCTGTCCTACAAAGGTATCCCGTTCAACAATTCCAAAAAGGGGGGCGGGCGCGGTTTCAAAACTAAAATGGCTGCTCAGACATGTGCATATGGACAAAATGAATATAGACACAATAAAAAAGAGTTTGAATCGCATAAGCTTGGTCGCTGTCCTAGAAAGGTATCCCGTTCAACAATTCCAAAAAGGGGGGCGGGCGCGGTTTCAAAACTAAAATGGCTGCTCGGACATGTGCATATGGACAAAATGAACATAGACACAATAAAAAAGAGTTTGAATCGCATAAGCTAGGTCGCTGTCCTAGAAAGGTATCCCGTTCAACAATTCCAAAAATGGGGGCGGGCGCGGTTTCAAAACTAAAATGGCTGCTCGGACATGTGCATATGGACAAAATGAACATAGACACAATAAAAAAGAGTTTGAATCGCATAAGCTAGGTCGCTGTCCTAGAAAGGTATCACGTTCAACAATTACAAAAATGGGGGCGGGCGCGGTTTCAAAACTAAAATGGCTGCTCGGACATGTGCATATGGACAAAATGAACATAGACACAATAAAAAAGAGTTTGAATCGCATAAGCTTGGTCGCTGTCCTAGAAAGGTATCCCGTTCAACAATTCCAAAAATGGGGGCGGGCGCGTATTCAAAACTAAAATGGCTGCTCGGACATGTGCATATGGACAAAATGAACATAGACACAATAAAAAAGAGTTTGAATCGCATAAGCTAGGTCGCTGTCCTAGAAAGGTATCCCGTTCAACAATTCCAAAAATGGGGGCGGGCGTGGTTTCAAAACTAAAATGGCTGCTCGGACATGTGCATATGGACAAAATGAACATAGACACAATAAAAAAGAGTTTGAATCGCATAAGCTAGGTCGCTGTCCTAGAAAGGTATCCCGTTCAACAATTCCAAAAATGGGGGCGGGCGCGTATTCAAAACTAAAATGGCTGCTCGGACATGTGCATATGGACAAAATGAACATAGACACAATAAAAAAGAGTTTGAATCGCATAAGCTTGGTCGCTGTCCTAGAAAGGTATCCCGTTCAACAATTCCAAAAATGGGGGCGGGCGTGGTTTCAAAACTAAAATGGCTGCTCGGACATGTGCATATGGACAAAATGAACATAGACACAATAAAAAAGAGTTTGAATCGCATAAGCTAGGTCGCTGTCCTAGAAAGGTATCCCGTTCAACAATTCCAAAAATGGGGGCGGGCGCGGTTTCAAAACTAAAATGGCTGCTCGGATATGTGCATATGGACAAAATGAACATAGACACAATAAAAAAGAGTTTGAATCGCATAAGCTAGGTCGCTGTCCTAGAAAGGTATCACGTTCAACAATTACAAAAATGGGGGCGGGCGCGGTTTCAAAACTAAAATGGCTGCTCGGACATGTGCATATGGACAAAATGAACATAGACACAATAAAAAAGAGTTTGAATCGCATATGCTTGGTCGCTGTCCTAGAAAGGTATCCCGTTCAACAATTCCAAAAATGGGGGCGGGCGCGGTTTCAAAACTAAAATGGCTGCTCGGACATGTGCATATGGACAAAATGAACATAGACACAATAAAAAAGAGTTTGAATCGCATAAGCTAGGTCGCTGTCCTAGAAAGGTATCCCGTTCAACAATTACAAAAATGGGGGCGGGCGCGGTTTAAAAACTAAAATGGCTGCTCGGACATGTGCATATGGACAAAATGAACATAGACACAATAAAAAAGAGTTTGAATCGCATAAGCTTGGTCACTGTCCTAGAAAGGTATCACGTTCAACAATTCCAAAAATGGGGGCGGGCGCGGTTTCAAAACTAAAATGGCTGCTCGGACATGTGCATATGGACAAAATGAACATAGACACAATAAAAAAGAGTTTGAATCGCATAAGCTAGGTCGCTGTCCTAGAAAGGTATCCCGTTCAACAATTCCAAAAATGGGGGCGGGCGCGGTTTCAAAACTAAAATGGCTGCTCGGACATGTGCATATGGACAAAATGAACATAGACACAATAAAAAAGAGTTTGAATCGCATAAGCTAGGTCGCTGTCCTAGAAAGGTATCACATTCAACAATTACAAAAATGGGGGCGGGCGCGGTTTCAAAACTAAAATGGCTGCTCGGACATGTGCATATGGACAAAATGAACATAGACACAATAAAAAAGAGTTTGAATCGCATAAGCTAGGTCGCTGTCCTAGAAAGGTATCCCGTTCAACAATTACAAAAATGGGGGCGGGCGCGGTTTCAAAACTAAAATGGCTGCTCGGACATGTGCATATGGACAAAATGAACATAGACACAATAAAAAAGAGTTTGAATCGCATAAGCTTGGTCGCTGTCCTAGAAAGGTATCCCGTTCAACAATTCCAAAAATGGGGGCGGGCGCGGTTTCAAAACTAAAATGGCTGCTCGGACATGTGCATATGGACAAAATGAACATAGACACAATAAAAAAGAGTTTGAATCGCATAAGCTAGGTCGCTGTCCTAGAAAGGTATCCCGTTCAACAATTCCAAAAATGGGGGCGGGCGCGGTTTCAAAACTAAAATGGCTGCTCGGACATGTGCATATGGACAAAATGAACATAGACACAATAAAAAAGAGTTTGAATCGCATAAGCTTGGTCGCTGTCCTAGAAAGGTATCCCGTTCAACAATTCCAAAAATGGGGGCGGGCGCGGTTTCAAAACTAAAATGGCTGCTCGGACATGTGCATATGGACAAAATGAACATAGACACAATAAAAAAGAGTTTGAATCGCATAAGCTAGGTCGCTGTCCTAGAAAGGTATCCCGTTCAACAATTACAAAAATGGGGGCTGGCGCGGTTTCAAAACTAAAATGGCTGCTCGGACATGTGCATATGGACAAAATGAACATAGACACAATAAAAAAGAGTTTGAATCGCATAAGCTTGGTCGCTGTCCTAGAAAGGTATCCCGTTCAACAATTCCAAAAATGGGGGCGGGCGCGGTTTCAAAACTAAAATGGCTGCTCGGACATGTGCATATGGACAAAATGAACATAGACACAATAAAAAAGAGTTTGAATCGCATAAGCTAGGTCGCTGTCCTAGAAAGGTATCCCGTTCAACAATTACAAAAATGGGGGCGGGCGCGGTTTCAAAACTAAAATGGCTGCTCGGACATGTGCATATGGACAAAATGAACATAGACACAATAAAAAAGAGTTTGAATCGCATAAGCTTGGTCGCTGTCCTAGAAAGGTATCCCATTCAACAATTACAAAAATGGGGGCGGGCGCGGTTTCTACACTAAACTAAAATAAAACGATAAAATAAAACAAAAAAAAAAGGGCATAAAAAAAAAAATAAAACTTTGGAACCAAAATAAACTTACCTTTGACGTTGCGAAAATTCCGAAAGTTATGGAGAAAAAATATAAAAAAATTTGCACTGTTGATTCTTAAGATGATCTTAAAAATGGAGGTATTTGAAAATAACCAACGATGATGATTCTTCAAGAGGGTTGCTGAAGGACGAATAGCGAAATCTAACCAAAAATGCACTTTTGTCTCTAGGGAGAAAAATGCTGGTTTAGAAGCTAACCACGGCGCTCCAGAGATTTAAACTGTAACGCTATTACGTCCTCTTTAATGACGCCGCCGGCCAATGACAGCGCAGCGGTGACCACCAATCGGCGCTTTGGGGGGCGTTGTAAATTAAACGCTGAAGCACGCCCACCGAGGTCTGAATCGTTTTTTGTTTAGTAATGTGAAAAGTACTCAACGAGCAACGAGGTCGCTATGCAGATCGCTGATCTCCCTAGAGTCGTTGACGAGAGTGGACTGTTTGAAAGCTATCTAGCGATCACGTAACGACACAACAGCGATCTAT
>NW_027361716.1:6055000-6067500 GCF_039654945.1 Dendrobates tinctorius
AAAGAGTTCAAGGATTCATGGAATACCATGGTCAAAGCTGTCAATCAAGGAGGATTAGCAAAAATTAAAATTGTCTATATCACTTATTGTCTATGTCATACCAAGCAATCTCATACTCTGTGACTTGAGTCAATATTCACATAACACTCTTTCCAAGTGGGTGAATCTGACAAGGATTTGAAGCCAAAATGGCTTCAGGAAGTGTTTTTGATTTTTCTCTAAGCCATCTTTTCTTGTGTTTTCCAGAATTTCCTAAAGTGCCTTATAAACATTTTTGGTGGTGTTTTTCTAAAAATTCTTTTCGGCGTCTTTTGAATGTGTTTTGTGGCTTTTTTTGTAGCACACAAAAGTCAATCAGGACCCTTTATAGGGTCTTTCGAACCTTACCGTTGACTTGTATTATAGGTATGGAGCTGTTCAAAGTGAAAAACATCTTAAGATTGATATGGTAATTTCAGTTAACCGCTGGACATTTTTGGAAACTTGAGATGGTTAATAGACGCTCCAAAGCCTGATCAAATGAACATCAAGTCTTTTTTACTTGGAAATGATTATGTTCAGTCTTCTCAGCATTTTCGGATTATTTTTAAGGATGTTTTTGGAGCTGACTGACTCCAAATCCACATTATGAAGAGGGAAAAGCTTTAAACTGTGAATGGTTCCCATTGATGATAACTTTAAATCAGATTTTTGCATTTTACTGAGACCTTGTATTTTCTTTTCATTTTCTGAGATGTCTTCCAGAGGGTTGATCACTGAGCTTGATCATGGTGCTATTAGAAAACGTGTGTGAAACTCATAACAGCTTGCCGTCTGAGTAGTTGTGGCCGAGTCGTTAAGGCGATGGACTCGAAATCCATTGGGGTGTCCCCGTGCAGGTTCAAATCCTGCCGACTATGTCTATGTTTCATTATCTTTTTGACCTTTTGTCTTTGTTGTTCAATTTGCATGTTTACTAGTCTATTCCCCATGACAGTGATCTGTTAGGAACGAGTTTCCAGGACCAAACTGACTTTATCTTTGACTGTTCTTTAGATAATCTATTCTGTAGCAACATTACATGTGCGACTTGCCGCTAATCAAAAGAAGCACCGTGGGTGCCATCAGGTAAGAGGTTTTTCTCTTGATCTTGTCCAGCAGCCACAGACCGCTGTCCTGGCTAATGGACTGGGACATGCACTTTGATTTGCACAAACCTTAAATTATCTCTCAGATGAAGCCTTTTACCATGCAATGCTAATCTTTATCGACTACTGGATGAACAGTTTTCTAACAGTATAAGTTTTGCAATTTATTTTTTTCACACTTTTTCCAAGTAACAGATACAGCAATCTTTTTACTAGCCACTTTTCATCAACATTTCAAACTGTCCTAGCTGTGATATCGTGGAAATGTTGGTAAATTTGTGGAATGAAATTTATAAGATATCAATTTACCATTGTGTATGATTGCAGATTTGCACTGCAGCTTTGGAGCCTGTTTTTGCCATCGTTCACGATTTCATATGCTTTATTCAGCACAACAAGCCGCAGCCATGACTTTGTCATGGTTGGTTCCATGGTGTAATGGTTAGCACTCTGGACTTTGAATCCAGTGATCTGAGTTCAAATCTCAGTGGAACCTGGGCACACATTTCGATTTTTCCATCTGCACTCAGATCGACGATGCACAATGTTTATGATGAAACTGAAACAAGCAATTTAAAATCCACATAATAAAAGAGTTCAAGGATTCGTGGAATACCATGGTCTTAGCTGTCAATTGACTTGAGTCAATATTCACATAACACTCTTTCCAAGTGGGTGAATCTGACAAGGATTTGAAGCCAAAATGGCTTCAGGAAGTGTTTTTGATTTTTCTCTAAGCCATCTTTTCTTGTGTTTTCCAGAATTTCCTAAAGTGCCTTATAAACATTTTTGGTGGTGTTTTTCTAAAAATTCTTTTCGGCGTCTTTTGAATTTGTTTTGTGGCTTTTTTTGTAGCACACAAAAGTCAATCAGGACCCTTTATAGGGTCTTTCGAACCTTACCGTTGACTTGTATTATAGGTATGGAGCTGTTCAAAGTGAAAAACATCTTAAGATTGATATGGTAATTTCAGTTAACCGCTGGACATTTTTGGAAACTTGAGATGGTTAATAGACGCTCCAAAGCCTGATCAAATGAACATCAAGTCTTTTTTACTTGGAAATGATTATGTTCAGTCTTCTCAGCATTTTCGCATTATTTTTAAGGATGTTTTTGGAGCTGACTGACTCCAAATCCACATTATGAAGAGGGAAAAGCTTTAAACTGTGAATGGTTCCCATTGATGATAACTTTAAATCAGATTTTTGCATTTTACTGAGACCTTGTATTTTCTTTTCATTTTCTGAGATGTCTTCCAGAGGGTTGATCACTGAGCTTGATCATGGTGCTATTAGAAAACGTGTGTGAAACTCATAACAGCTTGACGTCTGAGTAGCTGTGGCCGAGTGGTTAAGGCGATAGACTAGAAATCCATTGGGGTCTCCCCGTGCAGGTTCAAATCCTGCCGACTACGTCTATGTTTCATTTTCTTTTTGACCTTTTGTCTTTGTTGTTCAATTTGCATGTTTACTAGTCTATTCCCCATGACAGTGAACTGTTATGGAGCGAGTTTCCAGGACCAAACTGACTTTATCTTTGACTGTTCTTTAGATAATCTATTCTGTAGCAACATTACATGTGCGACTTGCCGCTAATCAAAAGAAGCACCGTGGGTGCCATCAGGTAAGAGGTTTTTCTCTTGATCTTGTCCAGCAGCCACAGACCACTGTCCTGGCTAATGGACTGGGACATGCACTTTGATTTGCACAAACCTTAAATTATCTCTCAGATGAAGCCTTTTACCATGCAATGCTAATCTTTATCAACTACTGGATGAACAGTTTTCTAACAGTATAAGTTTTGCAATTTATTTTTTTCACACTTTTTCCAAGTAACAGATACAGCAATCTTTTTACTAGCCACTTTTCATCAACATTTCAAACTGTCCTAGCTGTGATATCGTGGAAATGTTGGTAAATTTGTGGAATGAAATTTATAAGATATCAATTTACCATTGTGTATGATTGCAGATTTGCACTGCAGCTTTGGAGCCTGTTTTCGCCATCGTTCACGATTTCATATGCTTTATTCAGCACAACAAGCCACAGCCATGACTGTGTCATGGTTGGTTCCATGGTGTAATGGTTAGCACTCTGGACTTTGAATCCAGTGATCTGAGTTCAAATCTCAGTGGAACCTGGGCACACATTTCGATTTTCCCATCTGCACTCACATCGACGATGCCCAATGTTTATGCTGAAACAAGCAATTTAAAATCCACATAATAAAAGACAAAAAAAGAGTTCAAGGATTTGTGGAATACCATGGTCTTAGCTGTCAATCAAGGAGGATTAGCAAAAATTAAAATTGTCTATATCACTCATTGTCTATGTCATACCAAGCAATCTCATACTCTGTGACTTGAGTCAATATTCACATAACACTCTTTCCAAGTGGGTGAATCTGACAAGGATTTGAAGCCAAAATGGCTTCAGGAAGTGTTTTTGATTTTTCTCTAAGCCATCTTTTCTTGTGTTTTCCAGAATTTCCTAAAGTGCCTTATAAACATTTTTGGTGGTGTTTTTCTAAAAATTCTTTTCGGCGTCTTTTGAATGTGTTTTGTGGCTTTTTTTGTAGCACACAAAAGTCAATCAGGACCCTTTATAGGGTCTTTCGAACCTTACCGTTGACTTGTATTATAGGTATGGAGCTGTTCAAAGTGAAAAACATCTTAAGATTGATATGGTAATTTCAGTTAACCGCTGGACATTTTTGGAAACTTGAGATGGTTAATAGACGCTCCAAAGCCTGATCAAATGAACATCAAGTCTTTTTTACTTGGAAATGATTATGTTCAGTCTTCTCAGCATTTTCGGATTATTTTTAAGGATGTTTTTGGAGCTGACTGACTCCAAATCCACATTATGAAGAGGGAAAAGCTTTAAACTGTGAATGGTTCCCATTGATGATAACTTTAAATCAGATTTTTGCATTTTACTGAGACCTTGTATTTTCTTTTCATTTTCTGAGATGTCTTCCAGAGGGTTGATCACTGAGCTTGATCATGGTGCTATTAGAAAACGTGTGTGAAACTCATAACAGCTTGACATCTGAGTAGTTGTGGCCGAGTGGTTAAGGCGATAGACTAGAAATCCATTGGGGTCTCCCCGTGCAGGTTCAAATCCTGCCGACTACGTCTATGTTTCATTATCTTTTTGACCTTTTGTCTTTGTTGTTCAATTTGCATGTTTACTAGTCTATTCCCCATGACAGTGATCTGTTATGGAGCGAGTTTCCAGGACCAAACTGACTTTATCTTTGACTGTTCTTTAGATAATCTATTCTGTAGCAACATTACATGTGCGACTTGCCGCTAATCAAAAGAAGCACCGTGGGTGCCTTCAGGTAAGAGGTTTTTCTCTTGATCTTGTCCAGCAGCCACAGACCGCTGTCCTGGCTAATGGACTGGGACATGCACTTTGATTTGCACAAACCTTAAATTATCTCTCAGATGAAGCCTTTTACCATGCAATGCTAATCTTTATCGACTACTGGATGAACAGTTTTCTAACAGTATAAGTTTTGCAATTTATTTTTTTCACACTTTTTCCAAGTAACAGATACAGCAATCTTTTTACTAGCCACTTTTCATCAACATTTCAAACTGTCCTAGCTGTGATATCGTGGAAATGTTGGTAAATTTGTGGAATGAAATTTATAAGATATCAATTTACCATTGTGTATGATTGCAGATTTGCACTGCAGCTTTGGAGCCTGTTTTCGCCATTGTTCACGATTTCATATGCTTTATTCAGCACAACAAGCCGCAGCCATGACTGTGTCATGGTTGGTTCCATGGTGTAATGGTTAGCACTCTGGACTTTGAATCCAGTGATCTGAGTTCAAATCTCAGTGGAACCTGGGCACTCATTTCGATTTTTCCATCTGCACTCAGATCGACGATGCACAATGTTTATGATGAAACAAGCAATTTAAAATCCACATAATAAAAGACAAAAAAAGAGTTCAAGGATTCGTGGAATACCATGGTCTTAGCTGTCAATTGACTTGAGTCAATATTCACATAACACTCTTTCCAAGTGGGTGAATCTGACAAGGATTTGAAGCCAAAATGGCTTCAGGAAGTGTTTTTGATTTTTCTCTAAGCCATCTTTTCTTGTGTTTTCCAGAATTTCCTAAAGTGCCTTATAAACATTTTTGGTGGTGTTTTTCTAAAAATTCTTTTCGGCGTCTTTTGAATGTGTTTTGTGGCTTTTTTTGTAGCACACAAAAGTCAATCAGGACCCTTTATAGGGTCTTTCGAACCTTACCGTTGACTTGTATTATAGGTATGGAGCTGTTCAAAGTGAAAAACATCTTAAGATTGATATGGTAATTTCAGTTAACCGCTGGACATTTTTGGAAACTTGAGATGGTTAATAGACGCTCCAAAGCCTGATCAAATGAACATCAAGTCTTTTTTACTTGGAAATGATTATGTTCAGTCTTCTCAGCATTTTCGGATTATTTTTAAGGATGTTTTTGGAGCTGACTGACTCCAAATCCACATTATGAAGAGGGAAAAGCTTTAAACTGTGAATGGTTCCCATTGATGATAACTTTAAATCAGATTTTTGCATTTTACTGAGACCTTGTATTTTCTTTTCATTTTCTGAGATGTCTTCCAGAGGGTTGATCACTGAGCTTGATCATGGTGCTATTAGAAAACGTGTGTGAAACTCATAACAGCTTGACGTCTGAGTAGTTGTGGCCGAGTGGTTAAGGCGATAGACTAGAAATCCATTGGGGTCTCCCCGTGCAGGTTCAAATCCTGCCGACTACGTCTATGTTTCATTATCTTTTTGACCTTTTGTCTTTGTTGTTCAATTTGCATGTTTACTAGTCTATTCCCCATGACAGTGAACTGTTATGGAGCGAGTTTCCAGGACCAAACTGACTTTATCTTTGACTGTTCTTTAGATAATCTATTCTGTAGCAACATTACATGTGCGACTTGCCGCTAATCAAAAGAAGCACCGTGGGTGCCATCAGGTAAGAGGTTTTTCTCTTGATCTTGTCCAGCAGCCACAGACCGCTGTCCTGGCTAATGGACTGGGACATGCACTTTGATTTGCACAAACCTTAAATTATCTCTCAGATGAAGCCTTTTACCATGCAATGCTAATCTTTATCGACTACTGGATGAACAGTTTTCTAACAGTATAAGTTTTGCAATTTATTTTTTTCACACTTTTTCCAAGTAACAGATACAGCAATCTTTTTACTAGCCACTTTTCATCAACATTTCAAACTGTCCTAGCTGTGATATCGTGGAAATGTTGGTAAATTTGTGGAATGAAATTTATAAGATATCAATTTACCATTGTGTATGATTTCAGATTTGCACTGCAGCTTTGGAGCCTGTTTTCGCCATCGTTCACGATTTCATATGCTTTATTCAGCACAACAAGCCGCAGCCATGACTGTGTCATGGTTGGTTCCATGGTGTAATGGTTAGCACTCTGGACTTTGAATCCAGTGATCTGAGTTCACATCTCAGTGGAACCTGGGCACACATTTCGATTTTTCCATCTGCACTCAGATCGACGATGCACAATGTTTATGATGAAACAAGCAATTTAAAATCCACATAATAAAAGACAAAAAAAGAGTTCAAGGATTCGTGGAATACCATGGTCTTAGCTGTCAATTGACTTGAGTCAATATTCAGATAACACTCTTTCCAAGTGGGTGAATCTGACAAGGATTTGAAGCCAAAATGGCTTCAGGAAGTGTTTTTGATTTTTCTCTAAGCCATCTTTTCTTGTGTTTTCCAGAATTTCCTAAAGTGCCTTATAAACATTTTTGGTGGTGTTTTTCTAAAAATTCTTTTCGGCGTCTTTTGAATGTGTTTTGTGGCTTTTTTTGTAGCACACAAAAGTCAATCAGGACCCTTTATAGGGTCTTTCGAACCTTACCGTTGACTTGTATTATAGGTATGGAGCTGTTCAAAGTGAAAAACATCTTAAGATTGATATGGTAATTTCAGTTAACCGCTGGACATTTTTGGAAACTTGACATGGTTAATAGACGCTCCAAAGCCTGATCAAATGAACATCAAGTCTTTTTTACTTGGAAATGATTATGTTCAGTCTTCTCAGCATTTTCGGATTATTTTTAAGGATGTTTTTGGAGCTGACTGACTCCAAATCCACATTATGAAGAGGGAAAAGCTTTAAACTGTGAATGGTTCCCATTGATGATAACTTTAAATCAGATTTTTGCATTTTACTGAGACCTTGTATTTTCTTTTCATTTTCTGAGATGTCTTCCAGAGGGTTGATCACTGAGCTTGATCATGGTGCTATTAGAAAACGTGTGTGAAACTCATAACAGCTTGACGTCTGAGTAGTTGTGGCCGAGTGGTTAAGGCGATAGACTAGAAATCCATTGGGGTCTCCCCGTGCAGGTTCAAATCCTGCCGACTATGTCTATGTTTCATTATCTTTTTGACCTTTTGTCTTTGTTGTTCAATTTGCATGTTTACTAGTCTATTCCCCATGACAGTGATCTGTTATGGAGCGAGTTTCCAGGACCAAACTGACTTTATCTTTGACTGTTCTTTAGATAATCTATTCTGTAGCAACATTACATGTGCGACTTGCCGCTAATCAAAAGAAGCACCGTGGGTGCCATCAGGTAAGAGGTTTTTCTCTTGATCTTGTCCAGCAGCCCGCTGTCGTGGCTAATGGACTGGGACATGCACTTTGATTTGCACAAACCTTAAATTATCTCTCAGATGAAGCCTTTTACCATGCAATGCTAATCTTTATCGACTACTGGATGAGCAGTTTTCTAACAGTATAAGTTTTGCAATTTATTTTTTTCACACTTTTTCCAAGTAACAGATACAGCAATCTTTTTACTAGCCACTTTTCATCAACATTTCAAACTGTCCTAGCTGTGATATCGTGGAAATGTTGGTAAATTTGTGGAATGAAATTTATAAGATATCAATTTACCATTGTGTATGATTGCAGATTTGCACTGCAGCTTTGGAGCCTGTTTTCGCCATCGTTCACGATTTCATATGCTTTATTCAGCACAACAAGCCGCAGCCATGACTGTGTCATGGTTGGTTCCATGGTGTAATGGTTAGCACTCTGGACTTTAAATCCAGTGATCTGAGTTCCAATCTCAGTGGAACCTGGGGACACATTTTGATTTTTCCATCTGCACTCAGATCGACGATGCCCAATGTTTATGATGAAAAAAGCAATTTAAAATCCACATAATAAAAGACTGTCAATCAAGGAGGATTAGCAAAAATTAAATTTGTCTATATCACTCATTGTCTATGTCATACTAAGCAATCTCATACTCTGTGACTTGAGTCAATATTCACATAACACTCTTTCCAAGTGGGTGAATCTGACAAGGATTTGAAGCCAAAATGGCTTCAGGAAGTGTTTTTGATTTTTCTCTAAGCCATCTTTTCTTGTGTTTTCCAGAATTTCCTAAAGTGCCTTATAAACATTTTTGGTGGTGTTTTTCTAAAAATTCTTTTCGGCGTCTTTTGAATGTGTTTTGTGGCTTTTTTTGTAGCACACAAAAGTCAATCAGGACCCTTTATAGGGTCTTTCGAACCTTACCGTTGACTTGTATTATAGGTATGGAGCTGTTCAAAGTGAAAAACATCTTAAGATTGATATGGTAATTTCAGTTAACCGCTGGACATTTTTGGAAACTTGAGATGGTTAATAGACGCTCCAAAGCCTCATCAAATGAACATCAAGTCTTTTTTACTTGGAAATGATTATGTTCAGTCTTCTCAGCATTTTCGGATTATTTTTAAGGATGTTTTTGGAGCTGACTGACTCCAAATCCACATTATGAAGAGGGAAAAGCTTTAAACTGTGAATGGTTCCCATTGATGATAACTTTAAATCAGATTTTTGCATTTTACTGAGACCTTGTATTTTCTTTTCATTTTCTGAGATGTCTTCCAGAGGGTTGATCACTGAGCTTGATCATGGTGCTATTAGAAAACGTGTGTGAAACTCATAACAGCTTGATGTCTGAGTAGTTGTGGCCGAGTGGTTAAGGCGATGGACTAGAAATCGTCCCTGCGCAGGTTCAAATCCTGCCGACAACGTCTATGTTTCATTATCTTTTTGACCTTTTGTCTTTGTTGTTCAATTTGCATGTTTACTAGTCTATTCCCCATGACAGTGATCTGTTATGGAGCGAGTTTCCAGGACCAAACTGACTTTATCTTTGACTGTTCTTTAGATAATCTATTCTGTAGCAACATTACATGTGCGACTTGCCGCTAATCAAAAGAAGCACCGTGGGTGCCATCAGGTAAGAGGTTTTTCTCTTGATCTTGTCCAGCAGCCACAGACCGCTGTCCTGGCTAATGGACTGGGACATGCACTTTGATTTGCACAAACCTTAAATTATCTCTCAGATGAAGCCTTTTACCATGCAATGCTAATCTTTATCGACTACTCGATGAACAGTTTTCTAACAGTATAAGTTTTGCAATTTATTTTTTTCACACTTTTTCCAAGTAACAGATACAGCAATCTTTTTACTAGCCACTTTTCATCAACATTTCAAACTGTCCTAGCTGTGATATCATGGAAATGTTGGTAAATTTGTGGAATGAAATTTATAAGATATCAATTTACCATTGTGTATGATTGCAGATTTGCACTGCAGCTTTGGAGCCTGTTTTCGAAATCGTTCACGATTTCATATGCTTTATTCAGCACAACAAGCCGCAGCCATGACTCTGTCATGGTTGGTTCCATGGTGTAATGGTTAGCACTCTGGACTTTGAATCCAGTGATATGAGTTCAAATCTCAGTGGAACCTGGGCACATATTTTGATTTTTCCATCTGCACTCAGATCGACGATGCCCAATGTTTATGATGAAACAAGCAATTTAAAATCCACATAATAAAAGACAAAAAAAGAGTTCAAGGATTCGTGGAATACCATGGTCTTAGCTGTCAATCAAGGAGGATTAGCAAAAATTAAAATAGTCTATATCACTCATTGTCTATGTCATACCAAGCAATCTCATACTCTGTGACTTGAGTCAATATTCACATAACACTCTTTCCAAGTGGGTGAATCTGACAAGGATTTGAAGCCAAAATGGCTTCAGGAAGTGTTTTTGATTTTTCTCTAAGCCATCTTTTCTTGTGTTTTCCAGAATTTCCTAAAGTGCCTTATAAACATTTTTGGTGGTGTTTTTCTAAAAATTCTTTTCGGCGTCTTTTGAATGTGTTTTGTGGCTTTTTTGGTAGCACACAAAAGTCAATCAGGACCCTTTATAGGGTCTTTCGAACCTTACCGTTGACTTGTATTATAGGTATGGAGCTGTTCAAAGTGAAAAACATCTTAAGATTGATATGGTAATTTCAGTTAACCGCTGGACATTTTTGGAAACTTGAGATGGTTAATAGACGCTCCAAAGCCTGATCAAATGAACATCAAGTCTTTTTTACTTGGAAATGATTATGTTCAGTCTTCTCAGCATTTTCGGATTATTTTTAAGGATGTTTTTGGAGCTGACTGACTCCAAATCCACATTATGAAGAGGGAAAAGCTTTAAACTGTGAATGGTTCCCATTGATGATAACTTTAAATCAGATTTTTGCATTTTACTGAGACCTTGTATTTTCTTTTCATTTTCTGAGATGTCTTCCAGAGGGTTGATCACTGAGCTTGATCATGGTGCTATTAGAAAACGTGTGTGAAACTCATAACAGCTTGATGTCTGAGTAGTTGTGGCCGAGTGGTTAAGGCGATGAACTAGAAATCCATTGGGGTCTCCCCGTGCAGGTTCAAATCCTGCCGACTACGTCTATGTTTCGTTATCTTTTTGACCTTTTGTCTTTGTTGTTCAATTTGCATGTTTACTAGTCTATTCCCCATGACAGTGATCTGTTATGGAGCGAGTTTCCAGGACCAAACTGACTTTATCTTTGACTGTTCTTTAGATAATCTATTCTGTAGCAACATTACATGTGCGACTTGCCGCTAATCAAAAGAAGCACCGTGGGTGCCATCAGGTAAGAGGTTTTTCTCTTGATCTTGTCCAGCAGCCACAGACCGCTGTCCTGGCTAATGGACTGGGACATGCACTTTGATTTGCACAAACCTTAAATTATCTCTCAGATGAAGCCTTTTACCATGCAATGCTAATCTTTATCGACTACTCGATGAAGAGTTTTCTAACAGTATAAGTTTTGCAATTTATTTTTTTCACACTTTTTCCAAGTAACAGATACAGCAATCTTTTTACTAGCCACTTTTCATCAACATTTCAAACTGTCCTAGCTGTGATATCGTGGAAATGTTGGTAAATTTGTGGAATGAAATTTATAAGATATCAATTTACCATTGTGTATGATTGCAGATTTGCACTGCGCTTTGGAGCCTGTTTTCGCCATCGTTCACGATTTCATATGCTTTATTTAGCACAACAAGCCGCAGCCATGACTGTGTCATGGTTGGGTCCATGGTGTAATGGTTAGCACTCTGGACTTTGAATCCAGTGATCTGAGTTCCATCTGCACTCAGATCGAGGATGCCCAATGTTTATGATGAAACAAGCAATTTAAAATCCACATAATAAAAGACAAAAAAAGAGTTCAAGGATTCGTGGAATACCATTGTCTTAGCTGTCAATCAAGGAGGATTAGCAAAATTTAAAATTATCCATATCACTCATTGTCTATGTCATACCAAGTAATCTCATACTCTGTGACTTGAGTCAATATTCACATAACACTCTTTCCAAGTGGGTGAATCTGACAAGGATTTGAAGCCAAAATGGCTTCAGGAAGTGTTTTTGATTTTTCTCTAAGCCATCTTTTCTTGTGTTTTCCAGAATTTCCTAAAGTGCCTTATAAACATTTTTGGTGGTGTTTTTCTAAAAATTCTTTTCGGCGTCTTTTGAATGTGTTTTGTGGCTTTTTTTGTAGCACACAAAAGTCAATCAGGACCCTTTATAGGGTCTTTCGAACCTTACCGTTGACTTGTATTATAGGTATGGAGCTGTTCAAAGTGAAAAACATCTTAAGATTGATATGGTAATTTCAGTTAACCGCTGGACATTTTTGGAAACTTGAGATGGTTAATAGACGCTCCAAAGCCTGATCAAATGAACATCAAGTCTTTTTAACTTGGAAATGATTATGTTCAGTCTTCTCAGCATTTTCGGATTATTTTTAAGGATGTTTTTGGAGCTGACTGACTCCAAATCCACATTATGAAGAGGGAAAAGCTTTAAACTGTGAATGGTTCCCATTGATGATAACTTTAAATCAGATTTTTGCATTTTACTGAGACCTTGTATTTTCTTTTCATTTTCTGAGATGTCTTCCAGAGGGTTGATCACTGAGCTTGATCATGGT
>NW_027361716.1:6072500-6075000 GCF_039654945.1 Dendrobates tinctorius
ACTGACTCCAAATCCACATTATGAAGAGGGAAAAGCTTTAAACTGTGAATGGTTCCCATTGATGATAACTTTAAATCAGATTTTTGCATTTTACTGAGACCTTGTATTTTCTTTTCATTTTCTGAGATGTCTTCCAGAGGGTTGATCACTGAGCTTGATCATGGTGCTATTAGAAAACGTGTGTGAAACTCATAACAGCTTGACATCTGAGTAGTTGTGGCCGAGTGGTTAAGGCAGTGGACTAGAAATCCATTGGGGTCTCCCCGCGCAAGTTCAAATCCTGCCGACTACGTCTATGTTTCATTTTCTTTTTGACCTTTTGTCTCTGTTGTTCAATTTGCATGTTTACTAGTCTATTCCCCATGACAGTGATCTGTTATGGAGTGAGTTTCCAGGACCAAACTGACTTTATCTTTGACTGTTCTTTAGATAATCTATTCTGTAGCAACATTACATGTGCGACTTGCCGCTAATCAAAAGAAGCACCGTGGGTGCCATCAGTTAAGAGGTTTTTCTCTTGATCTTGTCCAGCAGCCACAGACCGCTGTCCTGGCTAATGGACTGGGACATGCACTTTGATTTGCACAAACCTTAAATTATCTCTCAGATGAAGCCTTTTACCATGCAATGCTAATCTTTATCGACTACTGGATGAACAGTTTTCTAACAGTATAAGTTTTGCAATTTATTTTTTTCACACTTTTTCCAAGTAACAGATACAGCAATCTTTTTACTAGCCACTTTTCATCAACATTTCAAACTGTCCTAGCTGTGATATCGTGGAAATGTTGGTAAATTTGTGGAATGAAAGGTTATAAGATATCAATTTACCATTGTGTATGATTGCAGATTTGCACTGCAGCTTTGGAGCCTGTTTTCGCCATCGTTCACGATTTCATATGCTTTATTCAGCACAACAAGCCGCAGCCATGACTGTGTCATGGTTGGTTCCATGGTGTAATGGTTAGCCCTCTGGACTTTGAATCCAGTGATCTCAGTTCAAATTTCAGTGGAACCTGGGCACACATTTCGATTTTTCCATCTGCACTCAGATCGACGATGCCCAATGTTTATGATGAAACAAGCAATTTAAAATCCACATAATAAAAGACAGAAAAAGAGTTCAAGGATTCGTGGAATACCATGGTCTTAGCTGTCAATCAAGGAGGATTAGCAAAAATTAAAATTGTCTATATCACTCATTGTCTATGTCATACCAAGCAATCTCATACTCTGTGACTTGAGTCAATATTCACATAACACTCTTTCCAAGTGGGTGAATCTGACAAGGATTTGAAGCCAAAATGGCTTCAGGAAGTGTTTTTGATTTTTCTCTAAGCCATCTTTTCTTGTGTTTTCCAGAATTTCCTAAAGTGCCTTATAAACATTTTTGGTGGTGTTTTTCTAAAAATTCTTTTCGGCGTCTTTTGAATGTGTTTTGTGGCTTTTTTTGTAGCACACAAAAGTCAATCAGGACCCTTTATAGGGTCTTTCGAACCTTACCGTTGACTTGTATTATAGGTATGGAGCTGTTCAAAGTGAAAAACATCTTAAGATTGATATGGTAATTTCAGTTAACCGCTGGACATTTTTGGAAACTTGAGATGGTTAATAGACGCTCCAAAGCCTGATCAAATGAACATCAAGTCTTTTTTACTTGGAAATGATTATGTTCAGCCTTCTCAGCATTTTTGGATTATTTTTAAGGATGTTTTTGGAGCTGACTGACTCCAAATCCACATTATGAAGAGGGAAAAGCTTTAAACTGTGAATGGTTCCCATTGATGATAACTTTAAATAAGATTTTTGCATTTTACTGAGACCTTGTATTTTCTTTTCATTTTCTGAGATGTCTTCCAGAGGGTTGATCACTGAGCTTGATCATGGTGCTATTAGAAAACGTGTGTGAAACTCATAACAGATTGACGTCTGAGTAGTTGTGGCCGAGTGGTTAAGGCGATGGACTAGAAATCCATTGGGGTCTCCCCGCGCAGGTTCAAATCCTGCCGACTACGTCTATGTTTCATTATCTTTTTGACCTTTTGTCTTTGTTGTTCAATTTGCATGTTTACTAGTCTATTCCCCATGACAGTTATCTGTTATGGAGCGAGTTTCCAGGACCAAACTGACTTTATCTTTGACTGTTCTTTAGATAATCTATTCTGTAGCAACATTACATGTGCGACTTGCCGCTAATCAAAAGAAGCACCGTGGGTGCCATCAGGTAAGAGGTTTTTCTCTTGATCTTGTCCAGCAGCCACAGACCGCTGTCCTGGCTAATGGACTGGGACATGCACTTTGATTTGCACAAACCTTAAATTATCTCTCAGATGAAGCCTTTTACCATGCAATGCTAATCTTTATCGACTACTGGATGAACAGTTTTCTAACAGTATAAGTTTTGCAATTTATTTTTTTCACACTTTTTCCAAGTAACAGATACAGCAATCTTTTTACTAGCCACTTTTCATCAACATTTCAAACTGTCCTAGCTGTGATA
>NW_027361716.1:6085000-6097500 GCF_039654945.1 Dendrobates tinctorius
CCATCAGGTAAGAGGTTTTTCTCTTGATCTTGTCCAGCAGCCACAGACCGCTGTCCTGGCTAATGGACTGACATGCACTTTGATTTGCACAAACCTTAAATTATCTCTCAGATGAAGCCTTTTACCATGCAATGCTAATCTTTATCGACTACTGGATGAATAGTTTTCTAACAGTATAAGTTTTGCAATTTATTTTTTTCACACTTTTTCCAAGTAACAGATACAGCAATCTTTTTACTAGCCACTTTTCATCAACATTTCAAACTGTCCTAGCTGTGATATCGTGGAAATGTTGGTAAATTTGTGGAATGAAATTTATAAGATATCAATTTACCATTGTGTATGATTGCAGATTTGCACTGCAGCTTTGGAGCCTGTTTTCGCCATCGTTCACGATTTCATATGCTTTATTCAGCACAACAAGCCGCAGCCATGACTGTGTCATGGTTGGTTCCATGGTGTAATGGTTAGCACTCTGGACTTTAAATCCAGTGATCTGAGTTCCAATCTCAGTGGAACCTGGGCACACGTTTTGATTTTTCCATTTGCACTCAGATCGACGATGCCCAATGTTTATGATGAAAAAAGCAATTTAAAATCCACATAATAAAAGACTGTCAATCAAGGAGGATTAGCAAAAATTAAAATTGTCTATATCACTCATTGTCTATGTCATACTAAGCAATCTCATACTCTGTGACTTGAGTCAATATTCACATAACACTCTTTCCAAGTGGGTGAATCTGACAAGGATTTGAAGCCAAAATGGCTTCAGGAAGTGTTTTTGATTTTTCTCTAAGCCATCTTTTCTTGTGTTTTCCAGAATTTCCTAAAGTGCCTTATAAACATTTTTGGTGGTGTTTTTCTAAAAATTCTTTTCGGCGTCTTTTGAATGTGTTTTGTGGCTTTTTTTGTAGCACACAAAAGTCAATCAGGACCCTTTATAGGGTCTTTCGAACCTTACCGTTGACTTGTATTATAGGTATGGAGCTGTTCAAAGTGAAAAACATCTTAAGATTGATATGGTAATTTCAGTTAACCGCTGGACATTTTTGGAAACTTGAGATGGTTAATAGACGCTCCAAAGCCTGATCAAATGAACATCAAGTCTTTTTTACTTGGAAATAATTATGTTCAGTCTTCTCAGCATTTTCGGATTATTTTTAAGGATGTTTTTGGAGCTGACTGACTCCAAATCCACATTATGAAGAGGGAAAAGCTTTAAACTGTGAATGGTTCACATTGATGATAACTTTAAATCAGATTTTTGCATTTTACTGAGACCTTGTATTTTCTTTTCATTTTCTGAGATGTCTTCCAGAGGGTTGATCACTGAGCTTGATCATGGTGCTATTAGAAAACGTGTGTGAAACTCATAACAGCTCGACGTCTGAGTAGTTGTGGCCGAGTGGTTAAGGTGATGGACTAGAAATCCATTGGGGTCTCCCCGCGCAGGTTCAAATCCATCCGACTAGTCTGTGTTTCATTATCTTTTTGACCTTTTGTCTTTGTTGTTCAATTTGCATGTTTACTAGTCTATTCCCCATGACAGTGATCTGTTATGGAGCGAGTTTCCAGGACCAAACTGACTTTATCTTTGACTGTTCTTTAGATAATCTATTCTGTAGCAACATTACATGTGCGACTTGCCGCTAATCAAAAGAAGCACCGTGGGTGCCATCAGGTAAGAGGTTTTTCTCTTGATCTTGTCCAGCAGCCACAGACCGCTGTCCTGGCTAATGCACTGGGACATGCACTTTGATTTGCACAAACCTTAAATTATCTCTCAGATAAAGCCTTTTACCATGCAATGCTAATCTTTATCGACTACTGGATGAACAGTTTTCTAACAGTATAAGTTTTGCAATTTATTATTTTCACACTTTTTCCAAGTAACAGATACAGCAATCTTTTTACTAGCCAATTTTCATCAACATTTCAAACTGTCCTAGCTGTGATATCGTGGAAATGTTGGTAAATTTGTGGAATGAAATTTATAAGATATCAATTTACCATTGTGTATGATTGCAGATTTGCACTGCAGCTTTGGAGCCTGTTTTCGCCATCGTTCACGATTTCATATGCTTTATTCAGCACAACAAGCCGCAGCGATGACTGTGTCATGGTTGGTTCCATGGTGTAATGGTTAGCACTCTGGACTTTGAATCCAGTGATCTGAGTTGCAATCTCAGTGGAACCTGGGCACACATTTCGATTTTTCCATCTGCACTCAGATCGACGATGCCCAATGTTTATGATGAAACAAGCAATTTAAAATCCACATAATAAAAGACAAAAAAAGAGTTCAAGGATTCGTGGAATACCATGGTCTTAGCTGTCAATCAAGGAGGATTAGCAAAAATTAAAATTGTCTATATCACTCATTGTCTATGTCATACCAAGCAATCTCATACTCTGTGACTTGAGTCAATATTCACATAACACTCTTTCCAAGTGGGTGAATCTGACAAGGATTTGAAGCCAAAATGGCTTCAGGAAGTGTTTTTGATTTTTCTCTAAGCCATCTTTTCTTGTGTTTTCCAGAATTTCCTAAAGTGCCTTATAAACATTTTTGGTGGTGTTTTTCTAAAAATTCTTTTCGGCGTCTTTTGAATGTGTTTTGTGGCTTTTTTTGTAGCACACAAAAGTCAATCAGGACCCTTTATAGGGTCTTTCGAACCTTACCGTTGACTTGTATTATAGGTATGGAGCTGTTCAAAGTGAAAAACATCTTAAGATTGATATGGTAATTTCAGTTAACCGCTGGACATTTTTGGAAACTTGAGATGGTTAATAGACGCTCCAAAGCCTGATCAAATGAACATCAAGTCTTTTTTACTTGGAAATGATTATGTTCAGTCTTCTCAGCATTTTCGGATTATTTTTAAGGATGTTTTTGGAGCTGACTGACTCCAAATCCACATTATGAAGAGGGAAAAGCTTTAAACTGTGAATGGTTCCCATTGATGATAACTTTAAATCAGATTTTTGCATTTTACTGAGACCTTGTATTTTCTTTTCATTTTCTGAGATGTCTTCCAGAGGGTTGATCACTGAGCTTGATCATGGTGCTATTAGAAAACGTGTGTGAAACTCATAACAGCTTGACGTCTGAGTAGTTGTGGCCGAGTGGTTAAGGCGATGGACTAGAAATCCATCGCCGGTTCAAATCCTGCCGACTAGTCTATGTTTCATTATCTTTTTGACCTTTTGTCTTTGTTGTTCAATTTGCATGTTTACTAGTCTATTCCCCATGACAGTGATCTGTTATGGAGCGAGTTTCCAGGACCAAACTGACTTTATCTTTGACTGTTCTTTAGATAATCTATTCTGTAGCAACATTACATGTGCGACTTGCCGCTAATCAAAAGAAGCACCGTGGGTGCCATCAGGTAAGAGGTTTTTCTCTTGATCTTGTCCAGCAGCCACAGACCGCTGTCCTGGCTAATGGACTGGGACATGCACTTTGATTTGCACAAACCTTAAATTATCTCTCAGATGAAGCCTTTTACCATGCAATGCTAATCTTTATCAACTACTGGATGAACAGTTTTCTAACAGTATAAGTTTTGCAATTTATTTTTTTCACACTTTTTCCAAGTAACAGATACAGCAATCTTTTTACTAGCCACTTTTCATCAACATTTCAAACTGTCCTAGCTGTGATATCGTGGAAATGTTGGTAAATTTGTGGAATGAAATTTATAAGATATCAATTTACCATTGTGTATGATTGCAGATTTGCACTGCAGCTTTGGAGCCTGTTTTCGCCATCGTTCACGATTTCATATGCTTTATTCAGCACAACAAGCCGCAGCCATGACTGTGTCATGGTTGGTTCCATGTTGTAATGGTTAGCACTCTGGACTTTGAATCCAGTGATCTGAGTTCAAATCTCAGTGGAACCTGGGCACACATTTCAATTTTTCCATCTGCACTCAGATCGACGATGCCCAATGTTTATGATGAAAAAAGCAATTTAAAATCCACATAATAAAAGACAAAAAAAGAGTTCAAGGATTCGTGGAATACCATGGTCTTAGCTGTCAATCAAGGAGGATTAGGAGGATTAGCAAAAATTAAAATTGTCTATATCACTCATTGTCTATGTCATACCAAGCAATCTCATACTCTGTGACTTGAGTCAATATTCACATAACACTCTTTCCAAGTGGGTGAATCTGACGAGGATTTGAAGCCAAAATGGCTTCAGGAAGTGTTTTTGATTTTTCTCTAAGCCATCTTTTCTTGTGTTTTCCAGAATTTCCTAAAGTGCCTTATAAACATTTTTGGTGGTGTTTTTCTAAAAATTCTTTTCGGCGTCTTTTGAATGTGTTTTGTGGCTTTTTTGTAACACACAAAAGTCAATCAGGACCCTTTATAGGGTCTTTCGAACCTTACCGTTGACTTGTATTATAGGTATGGAGCTGTTCAAAGTGAAAAACATCTTAAGATTGATATGGTAATTTCAGTTAACCGCTGGACATTTTTGGAAACTTGAGATGGTTAATAGACGCTCCAAAGCCTGATCAAATGAACATCAAGTCTTTTTTACTTGGAAATGATTATGTTCAGTCTTCTCAGCATTTTCGGATTATTTTTAAGGATGTTTTTGGAGCTGACTGACTCCAAATCCACATTATGAAGAGGGAAAAGCTTTAAACTGTGAATGGTTCCCATTGATGATCACTTTAAATCAGATTTTTGCATTTTACTGAGACCTTGTATTTTCTTTTCATTTTCTGAGATGTCTTCCAGAGGGTTGATCACTGAGCTTGATCATGGTGCTATTAGAAAACGTGTGTGAAACTCATAACAGCTTGACGTCTGAGTAGTTGTGGCCGAGTGGTTAAGGCGATGGACTAGAAATCCATTGGGGTTTCCCCGCACAGTTTCAAATCCTGCCGACTACGTCTATGTTTCATTATCTTTTTGACCTTTTGTCTTTGTTGTTCAATTTGCATGTTTACTAGTCTATTCCCCATGACAGTGATCTGTTATGGAGCGAGTTTCCAGGACCAAACTGAGTTTATCTTTGACTGTTCTTTAGATAATCTATTCTGTAGCAACATTACATGTGCGACTTGCCGCTAATCAAAAGAAGCACTGTGGGTGCCATCAGGTAAGAGGTTTTTCTCTTGATCTTGTCCAGCAGCCACAGACCGCTGTCCTGGCTAATGGACTGGGACATGCACTTTGATTTGCAAAACCTTAAATTATCTCTCAGATGAAGCCTTTTACCATGCAATGCTAATCTTTATCGACTACTGGATGAACAGTTTTCTAACAGAATAAGTTTTGCAATTTATTTTTTTCACACTTTTTCCAAGTAACAGATACAGCAATCTTTTTACTAGCCACTTTTCATCAACATTTCAAACTGTCCTAGCTGTGATATCGTGGAAATGTTGGTAAATTTGTGGAATGAAATTTATAAGATATCAATTTACCATTGTGTATGATTGCAGATTTGCACTGCAGCTTTGGAGCCTGTTTTCGCCATCGTTCACGATTTCATATGCTTTATTCAGCACAACAAGCCGCAGCCATGACTGTGTCATGGTTGGTTCCATGGTGTAATGGTTAGCACTCTGGACTTTGAATCCAGTGATCTGAGTTCCAATGGTTAGCACTCTGGACTTTGAATCCAGTGATCTGAGTTCCAATCTCAGTGGAACCTGGGCACACATTTCGATTTTTCCATCTGCACTCAGATCGACGATGCCCAATGTTTATGATGAAACAAGCAATTTAAAATCCACATAATAAAAGACAAAAAAAGAGTTCAAGGATTCGTGGAATACCATGGTCTTAGCTGTCAATCAAGGAGGATTAGCAAAAATTAAAATTGTCTATATCACTCATTGTCTATGTCATACCAAGCAATCTCATACTCTGTGACTTGAGTCAATATTCACATAACACTCTTTCCAAGTGGGTGAATCTGACAAGGATTTGAAGCCAAAATGGCTTCAGGAAGTGTTTTTGATTTTTCTCTAAGCCATCTTTTCTTGTGTTTTCCAGAATTTCCTAAAGTGCCTTATAAACATTTTTGGTGGTGTTTTTCTAAAAATTCTTTTCGGCGTCTTTTGAATGTGTTTTGTGGCTTTTTTTGTAGCACACAAAAGTCAATCAGGACACTTTATAGGGTCTTTCGAACCTTACCGCTGACTTGTATTATAGGTATGGAGCTGTTCAAAGTGAAAAACATCTTAAGATTGATATGGTAATTTCAGTTAACCGCTGGACATTTTTGGAAACTTGAGATGGTTAATAGACGCTCCAAAGCCTGATCAAATGAACATTAAGTCTTTTTTACTTGGAAATAATTATGTTCAGTCTTCTCAGCATTTTCGGATTATTTTTAAGGATGTTTTTGGAGCTGACTGACTCCAAATCCACATTATGAAGAGGGAAAAGCTTTAAACTGTGAATGGTTCCCATTGATGATAACTTTAAATCAGATTTTTGCATTTTACTGAGACCTTGTATTTTCTTTTCATTTTCTGAGATGTCTTCCAGAGGGTTGATCACTGAGCTTGATCATGGTGCTATTAGAAAACGTGTGTGAAACTCATAACAGCTTGACGTCTGAGTAGTTGTGGCCGAGTGGTTAAGGCGATGGACTAGAAATCCATTGGGGTCTCCCCGCGCAGGTTCGAATCCTTCTGACTAGTCTATGTTTCATTATCTTTTTAACATTTTGTCTTTGTTGTTCAATTTGCATGTTTACTAGTCTATTCCCCATGACAGTGATCTGTTATGGAGCGAATTTCCAGGACCAAACTGACTTTATCTTTGACTGTTCTTTAGATAATCTATTCTGTAGCAACATTACATGTGCGACTTGCCGCTAATCAAAAGAAGCACCGTGGGTGCCATCAGGTAAGAGGTTTTTCTCTTGATCTTGTCCAGCAGCCACAGACCGCTGTCCTGGCTAATGGACTGACATGCACTTTGATTTTCACAAACCTTAAATTATCTCTCAGATGAAGCCTTTTACCATGCAATGCTAATCTTTATCGACTACTGGATGAACAGTTTTCTAACAGTATAAGTTTTGCAATTTATTTTTTTCACACTTTTTCCAAGTAACAGATACAGCAATCTTTTTACTAGCCACTTTTCATCAACATTTCAAACTGTCCTAGCTGTGATATCGTGGAAATGTTGGTAAATTTGTGGAATGAAATTTATAAGATATCAATTTACCATTGTGTATGATTGCAGATTTGCACTGCAGCTTTGGAGCCTGTTTTCGCCATCGTTCACGATTTCATATGCTTTATTCAGCACAACAAGCCGCAGCCATGACTGTGTCATGGTTGGTTCCATGGTGTAATGGTTAGCACTCTGGACTTTAAATCCAGTGATCTGAGTTCCAATCTCAGTGGAACCTGGGCACACATTTTGATTTTTCCATTTGCACTCAGATCGACGATGCCCAATGTTTATGATGAAAAAAGCAATTTAAAATCCACATAATAAAAGACTGTCAATCAAGGAGGATTAGCAAAAATTAAAATTGTCTATATCACTCATTGTCTATGTCATACTAAGCAATCTCATACTCTGTGACTTGAGTCAATATTCACATAACACTCTTTCCAAGTGGGTGAATCTGACAAGGATTTGAAGCCAAAATGGCTTCAGGAAGTGTTTTTGATTTTTCTCTAAGCCATCTTTTCTTGTGTTTTCCAGAATTTCCTAAAGTGCCTTATAAACATTTTTGGTGGTGTTTTTCTAAAAATTCTTTTCGGCGTCTTTTGAATGTGTTTTGTGGCTTTTTTTGTAGCACACAAAAGTCAATCAGGACCCTTTATAGGGTCTTTCGAACCTTACCGTTGACTTGTATTATAGGTATGGAGCTGTTCAAAGTGAAAAACATCTTAAGATTCATATGGTAATTTCAGTTAACCGCTGGACATTTTTGGAAACTTGAGATGGTTAATAGACGCTCCAAAGCCTGATCAAATGAACATCAAGTCTTTTTTACTTGGAAATAATTATGTTCAGTCTTCTCAGCATTTTCGGATTATTTTTAAGGATGTTTTTGGAGCTGACTGACTCCAAATCCACATTATGAAGAGGGAAAAGCTTTAAACTGTGAATGGTTCACATTGATGATAACTTTAAATCAGATTTTTGCATTTTACTGAGACCTTGTATTTTCTTTTCATTTTCTGAGATGTCTTCCAGAGGGTTGATCACTGAGCTTGATCATGGTGCTATTAGAAAACGTGTGTGAAACTCATAACAGCTTGACGTCTGAGTAGTTGTGGCCGAGTGGTTAAGGTGATGGACTAGAAATCCATTGGGGTCTCCCCGCGCAGGTTCAAATCCAGCCGACTAGTCTATGTTTCATTATCTTTTTGACCTTTTGTCTTTGTTGTTCAATTTGCATGTTTACTAGTCTATTCCCCATGACAGTGATCTGTTATGGAGCGAGTTTCCAGGACCAAACTGACTTTATCTTTGACTGTTCTTTAGATAATCTATTCTGTAACAACATTACATGTGCGACTTGCTGCTAATCAAAAGAAGCACCGTGGGTGCCATCAGGTAAGAGGTTTTTCTCTTGATCTTGTCCAGCAGCCACAGACCGCTGTCCTGGCTAATGGACTGGGACATGCACTTTGATTTGCACAAACCTTAAATTATCTCTCAGATGAAGCCTTTTACCATGCAATGCTAATCTTTATTGACTACTGGATGAACAGTTTTCTAACAGTATAAGTTTTGCAATTTATTTTTTTCACACTTTTTCCAAGTAACAGATACAGCAATCTTTTTACTAGCCACTTTTCATCAACATTTCAAACTGTCCTAGCTGTGATATCGTGGAAATGTTGGTAAATTTGTGGAATGAAATTTATAAGATATCAATTTACCATTGTGTATGATTGCAGATTTGCACTGCAGCTTTGGAGCCTGTTTTCGCCATCGTTCACGATTTCATATGCTTTATTCAGCACAACAAGCCGCAGCCATGACTGTGTCATGGTTGGTTCCATGGTGTAATGGTTAGCCCTCTGGACTTTGAATCCAGTGATCTCAGTTGAAATTTCAGTGGAACCCGGGCACACATTTCGATTTTTCCATCTGCACTCAGATCGACGATCCCCAATGTTTTTGATGAAACAAGCAATTTAAAATCCACATAATAAAAGACAGAAAAAGAGTTCAAGGATTCGTGGAATACCATGGTCTTAGCTGTCAATCAAAGAGGATTAGCAAAAATTAAAATTGTCTATATCACTCATTGTCTATGTCATACCAAGCAATCTCATACTCTGTGACTTGAGTCAATATTCACATAACACTCTTTCCAAGTGGGTGAATCTGACAAGGATTTGAAGCCAAAATGGCTTCAGGAAGTGTTTTTGATTTTTCTCTAAGCCATCTTTTCTTGTGTTTTCCAGAATTTCCTAAAGTGCCTTATAAACATTTTTGGTGGTGTTTTTCTAAAAATTCTTTTCGGCGTCTTTTGAATGTGTTTTGTGGCTTTTTTTGTAGCACACAAAAGTCAATCAGGACCCTTTATAGGGTCTTTCGAACCTTACCGTTGACTTGTATTATAGGTATGGAGCTGTTCAAAGTGAAAAACATCTTAAGATTGATATGGTAATTTCAGTTAACCGCTGGACATTTTTGGAAACTTCAGATGGTTAATAGACGCTCCAAAGCCTGATCAAATGAACATCAAGTCTTTTTTACTTGGAAATGATTATGTTCAGTCTTCTCAGCATTTTCGGATTATTTTTAAGGATGTTTTTGGAGCTGACTGACTCCAAATCCACATTATGAAGAGGGAAAAGCTTTAAACTGTGAATGGTTCCCATTGATGATAACTTTAAATCAGATTTTTGCATTTTACTGAGACCTTGTATTTTCTTTTCATTTTCTGAGATGTCTTCCAGAGGGTTGATCACTGAGCTTGATCATGGTGCTATTAGAAAACGTGTGTGAAACTCATAACAGCTTGACGTCTGAGTAGTTGTGGCCGAGTGGTTAAGGCGATGGACTAGAAATCCATTGGGGTCTCCCCGCGCAGGTTCAAATCCTGCCGACTACGTCTATGTTTCATTATCTTTTTGACCTTTTGTCTTTGTTGTTCAATTTGCATGTTTACTTGTCTATTCCCCATGACAGTGATCTGTTATGGAGCGAGTTTCCAGGACCAAACTGACTTTATCTTTGACTGTTCTTTAGATAATCTATTCTGTAGCAACATTACATGTGCGACTTGCCGCTAATCAAAAGAAGCACCGTGGGTGCCATCAGGTAAGAGGTTTTTCTCTTGATCTTGTCCAGCAGCCACAGACCGCTGTCCTGGCTAATGGACTGGGACATGCACTTTGATTTGCACAAACCTTAAATTATCTCTCAGATGAAGCCTTTTACCATGCAATGCTAATCTTTATCGACTACTGGATGAACAGTTTTCTAACAGTATAAGTTTTGCAATTTATTTTTTTCACACTTTTTCCAAGTAACAGATACAGCAATCTTTTTACTAGCCACTTTTCATCAACATTTCAAACTGTCCTAGCTGTGATATCGTGGAAATGTTGGTAAATTTGTGGAATGAAATTTATAAGATATCAATTTACCATTGTGTATGATTGCAGATTTGCACTGCAGCTTTGGAGCCTGTTTTCGCCATCGTTCACGATTTCATATGCTTTATTCAGCACAACAAGCCGCAGCCATGACTGTGTCATGGTTGGTTCCATGGTGTAATGGTTAGCCCTCTCGACTTTGAATCCAGTGATCTCAGTTCAAATTTCAGTGGAACCTGGGCACACATTTCGATTTTTCCATCTGCACTCAGATCGACGATGCCCAATGTTTATGATGAAACAAGCAATTTAAAATCCACATAATAAAAGACAGAAAAAGAGTTCAAGGATTCGTGGAAT
This sequence comes from Dendrobates tinctorius, assembly GCF_039654945.1. Lineage (NCBI taxonomy): Eukaryota > Metazoa > Chordata > Amphibia > Anura > Dendrobatidae > Dendrobates > Dendrobates tinctorius. The sequence goes on from NW_027361716.1 coordinate 6,095,923, forward strand.
ACCATGGTCTTAGCTGTCAATCAAGGAGGATTAGCAAAAATTAAAATTGTCTATATCACTCATTGTCTATGTCATACCAAGCAATCTCATACTCTGTGACTTGAGTCAATATTCACATAACACTCTTTCCAAGTGGGTGAATCTGACAAGGATTTGAAGCCAAAATGGCTTCAGGAAGTGTTTTTGATTTTTCTCTAAGCCATCTTTTCTTGTGTTTTCCAGAATTTCCTAAAGTGCCTTATAAACATTTTTGGTGGTGTTTTTCTAAAAATTCTTTTCGGCGTCTTTTGAATGTGTTTTGTGGCTTTTTTTGTAGCACACAAAAGTCAATCAGGACCCTTTATAGGGTCTTTCGAACCTTACCGTTGACTTGTATTATAGGTATGGAGCTGTTCAAAGTGAAAAACATCTTAAGATTGATATGGTAATTTCAGTTAACCGCTGGACATTTTTGGAAACTTGAGATGGTTAATAGACGCTCCAAAGCCTGATCAAATGAACATCAAGTCTTTTTTACTTGGAAATGATTATGTTCAGTCTTCTCAGCATTTTCGGTTTATTTTTAAGGATGTTTTTGGAGCTGACTGACTCCAAATCCACATTATGAAGAGGGAAAAGCTTTAAACTGTGAATGGTTCCCATTGATGATAACTTTAAATCAGATTTTTGCATTTTACTGAGACCTTGTATTTTCTTTTCATTTTCTGAGATGTCTTCCAGAGGGTTGATCACTGAGCTTGATCATGGTGCTATTAGAAAACGTGTGTGAAACTCATAACAGCTTGACATCTGAGTAGTTGTGGCCGAGTGGTTAAGGCAGTGGACTAGAAATCCATTGGGGTCTCCCCGCGCAAGTTCAAATCCTGCCGACTACGTCTATGTTTCATTTTCTTTTTGACCTTTTGTCTCTGTTGTTCAATTTGCATGTTTACTAGTCTATTCCCCATGACAGTGATCTGTTATGGAGCGAGTTTCCAGGACCAAACTGACTTTATCTTTGACTGTTCTTTAGATAATCTATTCTGTAGCAACATTACATGTGCGACTTGCCGCTAATCAAAAGAAGCACCGTGGGTGCCATCAGGTAAGAGGTTTTTCACTTGATCTTTTCCAGCAGCCACAGACCGCTGTCCTGGCTAATGGACTGGGACATGCACTTTGATTTGCACAAACCTTAAATTATCTCTCAGATGAAGCCTTTTACCATGCAATGCTAATCTTTATCGACTACTGGATGAACAGTTTTCTAACAGTATAAGTTTTGCAATTTATTTTTTCACACTTTTTCCAAGTAACAGATACAGCAATCTTTTTACTAGCCACTTTTCATCAACATTTCAAACTGTCCTAGCTGTGATATCGTGGAAATGTTGGTAAATTTGTGGAATGAAATTTATAAGATATCAATTTACCATTGTGTATGATTGCAGATTTGCACTGCAGCTTTGGAGCCTGTTTTCGCCATCGTTCACGATTTCATATGCTTTATTCAGCACAACAAGCCGCAGCCATGACTGTGTCATGGTTGGTTCCATGGTGTAATGGTTAGCACTCTGGACCTTGAATCCAGTCATCTGA
>NW_027361716.1:6107500-6110000 GCF_039654945.1 Dendrobates tinctorius
TCACACTTTTTCCAAGTAACAGATACAGCAATCTTTTTACTAGCCACTTTTCATCAACATTTCAAACTGTCCTAGCTGTGATATCGTGGAAATGTTGGTAAATTTGTGGAATGAAATTTATAAGATATCAATTTACCATTGTGTATGATTGCAGATTTGCACTGCAGCTTTGGAGCCTGTTTTCGCCATCGTTCACGATTTCATATGCTTTATTCAGCACAACAAGCCGCAGCCATGACTGTGTCATGGTTGGTTCCATGGTGTAATGGTTAGCACTCTGGACTTTGAATCCAGTGATCTGAGTTCAAATCTCAGTGGAACCTGGGCACACATTTCGATTTTTCCATCTGCACTCAGATCGACGATGCCCAATGTTTATGATGAAACAAGCAATTTAAAATCCACATAATAAAAGACAAAAAAAGAGTTCAAGGATTCGTGGAATACCATGGTCTCAGCTGTCAATTGACTTGAGTCAATATTCACATAACACTCTTTCCAAGTGGGTGAATCTGACAAGGATTTGAAGCCAAAATGGCTTCAGGAAGTTTTTTTGATTTTTCTCTAAGCCATCTTTTCTTGTGTTTTCCAGAATTTCCTAAAGTGCCTTATAAACATTTTTGGTGGTGTTTTTCTAAAAATTCTTTTCGGCGTCTTTTGAATGTGTTTTGTGGCTTTTTTTGTAGCACACAAAAGTCAATCAGGACCCTTTATAGGGTCTTTCGAACCTTACCGTTGACTTGTATTATAGGTATGGAGCTGTTCAAAGTGAAAAACATCTTAAGATTGATATGGTAATTTCAGTTAACCGCTGGACATTTTTGGAAACTTGAGATGGTTAATAGACGCTCCAAAGCCTGATCAAATGAACATCAAGTCTTTTTTACTTGGAAATGATTATGTTCAGTCTTCTCAGCATTTTCGGATTATTTTTAAGGATGTTTTTGGAGCTGACTGACTACAAATCCACATTATGAAGAGGGAAAAGCTTTAAACTGTGAATGGTTCCCATTGATGATAACTTTAAATCAGATTTTTGCATTTTACTGAGACCTTGTATTTTCTTTTCATTTTCTGAGATGTCTTCCAGAGGGTTGATCACTGAGCTTGATCATGGTGCTATTAGAAAACGTGTGTGAAACTCATAACAGCTTGACGTCTGAGTAGTTGTGGCCGAGTGGTTAAGGCGATGGACTAGAAAGCCATTGGGGTCTCCCCGCGCAGGTTCAAATCCTTCCGACTAGTCTATGTTTCATTATCTTTTTAACCTTTTGTCTTTGTTGTTCAATTTGCATGTTTACTAGTCTATTCCCCATTACAGTGATCTGTTATGGAGCGAGTTTCCAGGACCAAACTGACTTTATCTTTGACTGTTCTTTAGATAATCTATTCTGTAGCAACATTACATGTGCGACTTGCCGCTAATCAAAAGAAGCACCGTGGGTGCCATCAGGTAAGAGGTTTTTCTCTTGATCTTGTCCAGCAGCCACAGACCGCTGTCCTGGCTAATGGACTGGGACATGCACTTTGATTTGCACAAACCTTAAATTATCTCTCAGATGAAGCCTTTTACCATGCAATGCTAATCTTTATCGACTACTGGATGAACAGTTTTCTAACAGTATAAGTTTTGCAATTTATTTTTTTCACACTTTTTCCAAGTAACAGATGCAGCAATCTTTTTACTAGCCACTTTTCATCAACATTTCAAACTGTCCTAGCTGTGATATCGTGGAAATGTTGGTAAATTTGTGGAATGAAATTTATAAGATATCAATTTACCATTGTGTATGATTGCAGATTTGCACTGCAGCTTTGGAGCCTGTTTTCGCCATCGTTCACGATTTCATATGCTTTATTCAGCACAACAAGCCGCAGCCATGACTCTGTCATGGTTGGTTCCATGGTGTAATGGTTAGCACTCTGGACTTTGAATCCAGTGATATGAATTCAAATCTCAGTGGAACCTGGGCACACATTTTGATTTTTCCATCTGCACTCAGATCGACGATGCCCAATGTTTATGATGAAACAAGCAATTTAAAATCCACATAATAAAAGACAAAAAAAGAGTTCAAGGATTCGTGGAATACCATGGTCTTAGCTGTCAATCAAGGAGGATTAGCAAAAATTAAAATTGTCTATATCACTCATTGTCTATGTCATACCAAGCAATCTCATACTCTGTGACTTGAGTCAATATTCACATAACACTCTTTCCAAGTGGGTGAATCTGACAAGGATTTGAAGCCAAAATGGCTTCAGGAAGTGTTTTTGATTTTTCTCTAAGCCATCTTTTCTTGTGTTTTCCAGAATTTCCTAAAGTGCCTTATAAACATTTTTGGTGGTGTTTTTCTAAAAATTCTTTTCGGCGTCTTTTGAATGTGTTTTGTGGCTTTTTTGGTAGCACACAAAAGTCAATCAGGACCCTTTATAGGGTCTTTCGAACCTTACCGTTGACTTGTATTATAGGTATGGAGCTGTTCAAAGTGAAAAACAT
>NW_027361716.1:6112500-6115000 GCF_039654945.1 Dendrobates tinctorius
CTACTGGATGAGCAGTTTTCTAACAGTATAAGTTTTGCAATTTATTTTTTTCACACTTTTTCCAAGTAACAGATACAGCAATCTTTTTACTAGCCACTTTTCATCAACATTTCAAACTGTCCTAGCTGTGATATCGTGGAAATGTTGGTAAATTTGTGGAATGAGATTTATAAGATATCAATTTACCATTGTGTATGATTGCAGATTTGCACTGCAGCTTTGGAGCCTGTTTTCGCCATCGTTCACGATTTCATATGCTTTATTCAGCACAACAAGCCGCAGCAATGACTGTGTCATGGTTGGTTCCATGGTGTAATGGTTATGGTAATGGTTCAAATCTCAGTGGAACCTGGGCACACATTTCGATTTTTCCATCTGCACTCAGATCGACGATGCACAATGTTTATGATGAAACAAGCAATTTAAAATCCACATAATAAAAGACAAAAAAAGAGTTCAAGGATTCGTGGAATACCATGGTCTTAGCTGTCAATTGACTTGAGTCAATATTCACATAACACTCTTTCCAAGTGGGTGAATCTGACAAGGATTTGAAGCCAAAATGGCTTCAGGAAGTGTTTTTGATTTTTCTCTAAGCCATCTTTTCTTGTGTTTTCCAGAATTTCCTAAAGTGCCTTATAAACATTTTTGGTGGTGTTTTTCTAAAAATTCTTTTCGGCGTCTTTTGAATGTGTTTTGTGGCTTTTTTGGTAGCACACAAAAGTCAATCAGGACCCTTTATAGGGTCTTTCGAACCTTACCGTTGACTTGTATTATAGGTATGGAGCTGTTCAAAGTGAAAAACATCTTAAGATTGATATGGTAATTTCAGTTAACCGCTGGACATTTTTGGAAACTTGAGATGGTTAATAGACGCTCCAAAGCCTGATCAAATGAACATCAAGTCTTTTTTACTTGGAAATGATTATGTTCAGTCTTCTCAGCATTTTCGGATTATTTTTAAGGATGTTTTTGGAGCTGACTGACTACAAATCCACATTACGAAGAGGGAAAAGCTTTAAACTGTGAATGGTTCCCATTGATGATAACTTTAAATCAGATTTTTGCATTTTACTGAGACCTTGTATTTTCTTTTCATTTTCTGAGATGTCTTCCAGAGGGATGATCACTGAGCTTGATCATGGTGCTATTAGAAAACGTGTGTGAAACTCATAACAGCTTGACGTCTGAGTAGTTGTGGCCGAGTGGTTAAGGCGATGGACTAGAAATCCATTGGGGTCTCCCCGCGCAGGTTCAAATCCTTCCGACTAGTCTATGTTTCATTATCTTTTTAACCTTTTGTCTTTGTTGTTCAATTTGCATGTTTACTAGTCTATTCCCCATTACAGTGATCTGTTATGGAGCGAGTTTCCAGGACCAAACTGACTTTATCTTTGACTGTTCTTTAGATAATCTATTCTGTAGCAACATTACATGTGCGACTTGCCGCTAATCAAAAGAAGCACCGTGGGTGCCATCAGGTAAGAGGTTTTTCTCTTGATCTTGTCCAGCAGCCACAGACCGCTGTCCTGGCTAATGGACTGGGACATGCACTTTGATTTGCACAAACCTTAAATTATCTCTCAGATGAAGCCTTTTACCATGCAATGCTAATCTTTATCGACTACTGGATGAACAGTTTTCTAACAGTATAAGTTTTGCAATTTATTCTTTTCACACTTTTTCCAAATAACAGATACAGCAATCTTTTTACTAGCCACTTTTCATCAACATTTCAAACTGTCCTAGCTGTGATATCGTGGAAATGTTGGTAAATTTGTGGAATGAAATTTATAAGATATCAATTTACCATTGTGTATGATTGCAGATTTGCACTGCAGCTTTGGAGCCTGTTTTCGCCATCGTTCACGATTTCATATGCTTTATTCAGCACAACAAGCCGCAGCCATGACTGTGTCATGGTTGGTTCCATGGTGTAATGGTTAGCGCTCTGGACTTTAAATCCAGTGATCTGAGTTCCAATCTCAGTGGAACCTGGGCACACATTTTGATTTTTCCATCTGCACTCAGATCGACGATGCCCAATGTTTATGATGAAAAAAGCAATTTAAAATCCACATAATAAATGACTGTCAATCAAGGAGGATTAGCAAAAATTAAAATTGTCTATATCACTCATTGTCTATGTCATACTAAGCAATCTCATACTCTGTGACTTGAGTCAATATTCACATAACACTCTTTCCAAGTGGGTGAATCTGATAAGGATTTGAAGCCAAAATGGCTTCAGGAAGTGTTTTTGATTTTTCTCTAAGCCATCTTTTCTTGTGTGTTCCAGAATTTCCTAAAGTGCCTTATAAACATTTTTGGTGGTGTTTTTCTAAAAATTCTTTTCGGCGTCTTTTGAATGTGTTTTGTGGCTTTTTTTGTAGCACACAAAAGTCAATCAGGACCCTTTATAGGGTCTTTCGAACCTTACCGTTGACTTGTATTATAGGTATGGAGCTGTTCAAAGTGAAAAACATCTTAAGATTGATAT
>NW_027361716.1:6120000-6122500 GCF_039654945.1 Dendrobates tinctorius
TCGAACCTTACCGTTGACTTGTATTATAGGTATGGAGCTGTTCAAAGTGAAAAACATCTTAAGATTGATATGGTAATTTCAGTTAACCGCTGGACATTTTTGGAAACTTGAGATGGTTAATAGACGCTCCAAAGCCTGATCAAATGAACATCAAGTCTTTTTTACTTGGAAATGATTATGTTCAGTCTTCTCAGCATTTTCGGATTATTTTTAAGGATGTTTTTGGAGCTGACTGACTCCAAATCCACATTATGAAGAGGGAAAAGCTTTAAACTGTGAATGGTTCCCATTGATGATAACTTTAAATCAGATTTTTGCATTTTACTGAGACCTTGTATTTTCTTTTCATTTTCTGAGATGTCTTCCAGAGGGTTGATCACTGAGCTTGATCATGGTGCTATTAGAAAACGTGTGTGAAACTCATAACACCTTCAAGTCCGAGTAGTCGTGGCAGAGTGGTTAAGGCGATGGGCAAGAAATCCATTGGGGTCTCCCCGCACAGGTGCAAATCCTGCCGACTACGTCTATGTTTCAATAACTTTTTGACCTTTTATCTTTGTTGTTCAATTTGCATGTTTACTAGTCTATTCCACATGACAGTGATCTGTGATGGAGCGAGTTTCTCGGACCAAACTGACTTTATCTTTGACTGTTCTTTAGATAATCTATTCTGGAGCAACATTACATGAAAATCAAAATCAAAAGAAGCACCGTGGGTGCCATCAGGTAAGAGGTTTTTCTCTTGATCTTGTCCAGCAGCCACAGACCGCTGTCCTGGCTAATGGACTGGGACATGCACTTTGATTTGCACAAACCTTAAATTATCTCTCAGATGAAGCCTTTTACCACGCAATGCTAATCTTTACCGACTACTAGATGAAAAGTTTTCTAACAGTATAATTTTTGCAATTTATTTTTTTCACACTTTTTCCAAGTAACAGATACAGCAATCTTTTTACTAGCCACTTTTCATCAACATTTCAAACTGCGCTAGCTGTGATATCGTGGAAATGTTGGTAAATTTGTGGAAAGAAAGGTTATAAGATATCAATTTACCATTGTGTATGATTGCAGATTTGCACTGCAGCTTTGGAGCCTGTTTTCGCCATCGTTCACGATTTCATATGCTTTATTCAGCACAACAAGCCGCAGCAATGATTGTGTCATGGTTGGTTCCATGGTGTAATGGTTAGCACTCTGGAGTTTAAATTCAGTCATCTGAGTACAAATCTCAGTGGAACCTGGGCACACATTTCGATTTCTCCATCTGCACTCATATCGACCATGCCCAATGTTTATGATGAAACAAGCAATTTAAAATCCACATAATAAAAGAGATCAAGGATTCATGGAATAACATTGTCAAAGCTGTCAATCAAGTCGGTTTAGCTAAAATTAAAATTGTGTATGTCACTCATTGTCTATATCATACCATGCAATCTCATACTCTGTGACTTGAGTCAATATTCACATAACACTCTTTCCAAGTGGGTGAATCTGACAAGGATTTGAAGCCTAAATGGCTTCAGGAAGTGTTTTTGATTTTTCTCTAAGCCATCTTTTCTTGTGTTTTCCAGAATTTCCTAAAGTGCCTTATAAACATTTTTGGTGGTGTTTTTCTAAAAATTCTTTTTGGCGTCTTTTGAATGTGTTTTGTGGCTTTTTTTTGTAGCACACAAAAGTCAATCAGGACCCTTTATAGGGTCTTTCGAACCTTATCCTTGACTTTTATTATAGGTATGGAGCTGTTCAAAGTGAAAAACAGCTGAAGATTGATATGGTAATTTCAGTTAACCGCTGGACATTTTTGGAAACTTGAGATGGTTAATAGACGCTCCAAAGCCTGATCAAATGAACATCAAGTCTTTTTTACTTGGAAATGATTATGTTCAGTCTTCTCAGCATTTTCGGATTATTTTTAAGGATGTTTTTGGAGCTGACTGACTCCAAATCCACATTATGAAGAGGGAAAAGCTTTAAACTGTGAATGGTTCCCATTGATGATAACTTTAAATCAGATTTTTGCATTTTACTGAGACCTTGTATTTTCTTTTCATTTTCTGAGATGTCTTCCAGAGGGTTGATCACTGAGCTTGATCATGGTGCTATTAGAAAACATGTGTGAAACTCATAACAGCTTGACGTCTGAGTAGTCGTGGCTGAGTGGTTAAGGCGATGGACTAGAAATCCATTGGGGTCTCCCCGCGCAGGTTCTAATCCTGCGGTCTATGTTTCGTTATCTTTTTGACCTTTTGTCTTTGTTGTTCAATTTGCATGTTTACTAGTCTATTCCCCATGACAGTGATCTGTTATGGAGCGAGTTTCCAGGACCAAACTGACTTTATCTTTGACTGTTCTTTAGATAATCTATTCTGTAGCAACATTACATGTGCGACTTGCCGCTAATCAAAAGAAGCACCGTGGGTGCCATCAGGTAAGAGGTTTTTCTCTTGATCTTGTCCAGCAGCCACAGACCGCTGTCCTGGCTAATGGACTCGGA
>NW_027361716.1:6130000-6192500 GCF_039654945.1 Dendrobates tinctorius
TTGTCGATGTCATACCAAGCAATCTCATACTCTGTGACTTGAGTCAATATTCACATAACACTCTTTCAAAGTGGGTGAATCTGACAAGGATTTGAAGCCAAAATGGCTTCAGGAAGTGTTTTTGATTTTTCTCTAAGCCATCTTTTCTTGTGTTTTCCAGAATTTCCTAAAGTGCCTTATAAACATTTTTGGTGGTGTTTTTCTAAAAATTCTTTTCGGCGTCTTTTGAATGTGTTTTGTGGCTTTTTTTGTAGCACACAAAAGTCAATCAGGACCCTTTATAGGGTCTTTCGAACCTTACCCTTGACTTGTATTATAGGTATGGTATCATGTAAGAGGTTTTTCTCTTGATCTTGTCCAGCAGCCACAGATCGCTGTCCTGGCTGATGGACTGGGACATGTGCTTTGATTTGCACAAACCTTAACCCCTTCACCCTCAAGGGTGGTTTGCACGTTCAGTAGTTCTCGCCACAGCCTTTGGCCTAGGTGCCTCCATCTCGGTATCCGAAGTCCAGCACCATCAGCTGGTCCTTGGCAGTGCTTGCTAGCACAGGTACCTCCTGCCTAGTAACCGTGGTCCAGCACGGTCAGCTGTTCCTCGGTAGTGCCATCAGCTCTTGTAGCTTTTGCTACCCATCTGGGTTCCAGCACCGTCAGCTGGTTCTCAGCAGTGTCTTTGGCACGGGTACTCCCTGTTGCCCAGCCTGTTTTCAGGTAGTGTCAAGGTCACTATGCCACCAATCCGTTGTCCTGTCGTCTTGCGGCCGGGTTAGACAACTCTACGGTGCCTGCAGTTTAGGTGACTCCTATGTGGGCTGCGGGAACTGGCACTGAAGGCTGGATCCGTAGTGCCAATGGGACATGGACCCCCTGTATGACTGTGGGTTTCGGTAACTGCGGCCGGCTTGCGGCCTGGCTACTTTGCTTTGAATGGGTACCTCCTGCTACCCACCCAGGTTCCAGCACTGTCTGCTGGTTCTCGCCAGGGCCTTTGGCCTAGGTGCCTCCAACTCGGTATCCGAATTCCAGCACCGTCAGCTGGTCCTTGGTAGTGCTTTTTAGCACAGGTACCTTCTGCTTAGTTACCGTGGTCCAGCACCGTCAGTTGGTCCTCGGTAGCGCCATTGGCTCTTGTTCCTTCTATTACCCATCCAGGTGCCAGCACTGTCTGCTGGTTCTCGCCACAGCCTTTGGCCTAGGTGCCGGATCTCGGTATCCAAGGTCCAGCACCGTCAGCTGGTCCTTGGTAGTGCTTTTTAGCACAGGTACCTTCTGCTTAGTAACCGTGGTCCAGCACCGTCAGTTGGTCCTCGGTAGTACCATTGGCTCTTGTTCCTTCTGCTACCCATCCGGGTGCCAGCACTGTCTGCTGGTTCTCGCCACAGCTTTTGGCCTAGGTGCCTCCATCTCAGTATCCGAGGTCCAGCACCATCAGCTGGTCCTTGGTAGTGCTTTTTAGCACAGGTACCTTCTGCTAAGTAACCGTGGTCCAGCACCGTCAGTTGGTCCTCGGTAGTGCCATTGGCTCTTGTTCCTTCTGCTACCCATCCGGGTGCCAGCACTGTCTGCTGGTTCTCGCCAGTTTCTCAGCCTTCTTGTACCTTCTGCTACATTTCCAAGATCAAGCTTTTTGAAATTGTCTTTGGTAATCCTTATTGATCTCCATGACGACGACCCTGATGACGACGACCCTGAAGACCACACCAAAGAAGACCAGAAATATGACCCTAAATAATAAGACCAAGAGGGCAAAGAACATGAAGACAACCACCAAGATACAGAACAAAAGACAGAAGAACAAGAAGCAAAAGCAGAAGAACAGAAAGCAGAAGAACATTAAGCATAAGACTAAAAATCAGCATAGAAGAAATCAAAATTATAAGCAGAAGAAGACTAAGCAGTAAATGGGGGTGAGTCCGTTCCTCCTCGTGGTGCCCCTGCTGCAGGCCAAACTGAACGCGGACAAATCCTGTTGTAAATCTTTAGTGACAGGCAGAACGTAAGGTGTAACCTTATAACTTTTATAGATAAGTACTACAGGAATGCCTGTCATCATAAGAAAATGAAGACAAAGAAGAATAGGAAGAAGATGAAGAAATAGCATATTAAAGTTAATAATAGCTGAATAAGAAGAATATGAAGAATGGAAAAAAAAATTAATGGGAAGAAGATGAAGAAGAAGATGAATAAGGTGAAGAAAAAGTTGATGAAAAAAATGCTACTGCTGCGGATCATGGAGGATAAAGTGTGGGAGAAGTACAAAAGAAGGTGAAGAGCATGGAAGTTGTGAAACATACATATCTGACAAAATATAAAAAAAAAGGTTAACATAGTCAATATCTTTTTGGAAACTTGACATGGTTAATAGACGCTCCAAAGCCTGATCAAATGAACATCAAGTCTATTTTACTTGGAAATGATTATGTTCAGTCTTCTCAGCATTTTCGGATTATTTTTAAGGATGTTTTTGGAGCTGACTGACTCCAAATCCACATTATGAAGAGGGAAAAGCTTTGAACCGTGAATGGTTCCCATTGATGATGACTAGTGTTGAGCATTCCGATACCGCAAGTATTGGGTATCGGCCGATATTAGCTGTATCGGAATTCCGATACTTAGTTCCGATACTTTTTTCATATCGAATACCGGAATCGGAAGTTCCCATAATGCTAGGAGCCCGCTCGATTTGATTCAGCCAATGGGGTTCCTCAGAAGTGTGGGCACATCCTGTTAGGCATGTAGGCATGTTAACTACTGGCATGGCTGTGATTGGCTGCTGAAATGATGTCATGATGCACTATAAAAACCGCTGCAGCCGCCATTTCTGGTCACTCTGCTGTGAATTCAGTTAGGGACAGGCTGCTGTTGAAGACTGTGAGGGACAGTTAGAAATAGCGATCATCCAAAATATCTATTGCTATACCCAGGCTACATAATCCACAACTGTAGCATTTTTGTAGCCCAGCAGCGCTGTTTTAATAGCTGTCTGCAAGGGCTGTGTGAGTGCAGACCCATGCTGTGTAGTGTGTCCTGCAGGCATGTCTGCTTGTAGGCCGCCCAGCGTGTGTCTCTGCTTCATAAACACTTTTCTTTTATTGCTGCTTTTTTTTCTCCTGTATAGTGTCATTCCATATGTATCCATATACGTTGGTTGCAAACACTAAAGGAGTGGACAGCGGAGCCTTTCAGCAGCCTTTCAGTGCTATAGCCCATTTCTTTGCACTGTTTTTGGCTGTCTGATAGGTCTCTCTGTGTGTGAGTGCAGCTCACGTTGCAGTGTGTTCTACAGCCACCGCTAGCTGTAGTCCGCTCAGCATGCGTCACTGCCTCATACATAGTCCTTTTTTTGCAGCTAATTTAGCCAGATTTTTGCTCCTATATTAGTGTGCTTCCAACCGCATCCATTGTCATTGGTTGGTTGCATACACTATATAGGATTAGATAGAGGAGTCTTTTTGCTGGCTTGTGCCCTTCAGGGCCAGCCAGACTAGTATCACCCTATTTTTTGGAGCCTCATCAATTGCATTGTAGGTTAGCTTCCTGCATTGTAATCGCTCCAAAAAGTTTGTGATACTATAGCTTTCAAACTTTGGTCACATCCTTTTCTTCCCCCCCCCCAAAAAAAAGGAAATAAAGTTCACCAAACACTCCACTTTACAGTTGTCTAGGCCACATTAGATCATATTAAAGTGTAGTACACACACTCTTAGCCAAATTAGTGTTTCTTATACTGGTTAGCAGGTGTTCAGGAATAAGAACACTAAGCCACCCCTTTTTTACTTTTCTGCCTATCTTTATCAGTCTACCAAGATGAAGAAGGCAGGGAGTAAGGCACGTGGTCGTGGCCATGGAGTTTCAGCAGGGAGAGGACGGGGGGATTCAGCAGGGAGAGGATGTGGGGATTCGGTGTCTGCTGCGGCCACCAGTGACCCGGGATCCCCCACTTTTACCAGGCAACAGTCCTTCATGCGCAGCTTTGTAGGACCTCGCCGTACCCCACTGCTGCGTGACGAACAAATTGAAGCCGTTGTCGGATGGATGGCAGCTAACGCATCCACTTCAATGACTTCCGCATCCTCCCAAGGCCAGAGCACTGAAGAGCAACCATCTGTCTCTTCACCACCTGCCAAATTGCCCAGGCAGTCTGAGAGCCCTGGACAGGAGCCATCTCAATCTTTACTTCTGTTCTCAGAATCTGTTGGCTTGGAAAGAGGTGGCCAGCCAAGCAGCATTCTAGAGCGTGAAGAAGAGGGAGTATGCAGTGATGCACAACTGCTTTGTCCCTCTGAATCTGAAGAGGCGGGTGGGCCAGTGCCTATTGTCAGCACACCTCAGTGCTCATCTGATGATGATGAGACTCAGTTGCCAATTTCTGGTGCGTACGGTGCTGGCGAGACAACCCAGGACCAGCCGGTGCTTGAAGAGGGGAGAGGAGATGATGAGGTCCTTGACCCATCATGGCGTCAGCCACAGGAAGGTGGTGGGAGCAGCTCTGAGGAAGAGATTCCCGAACGGCCAAAAGAGGAGGGAGAGGGCGGGGGCAGACTTGGTTGCCTGTAGCCTCCACTTTGGCACCCGTGAGGAGCAATCCTCTTCCAAAACACAAAACGGGCGCTCCCAGGACTTGCAGTGCGTGGTCTTTTTTTGACACAGTTGCAGATGACATTTGCTTTGTCAAATGCAAGCTGTGTCATCAGAAAGTGAAACGAGGGAAAAAAGTGAGCAACCTCAATACCACAAATATGTGGAAACATGTGCGTACCAAGCACGAGGTGGAGTTACAGACACACTGAAGATGTAGGCCAACCTTCAGCAGCACCTACCACCTCTTCAGCTCGTGTTGGGGCCTCTTCCTCCAGCTCACACACAGCTGGTTCGGCTTCCTCACTGGAATGCCATGGAAGAACCACTGCCACTGTTGTCCAGAGACCCAGTGAAATTCCACCCACTGAACCACGTTCGCAGTCATCAGCACACTCCCAGGCCACTCACCAGCAATCGGTAGCACAGGCATGGGAGAAAAAGCGGCCATACTCGGCAAACCATCCCCGAGCACTGGCTCTGAATGCCGGCATTGCCAAACTACTGGCCCTTGAGATGCTGTCATTCAGGCTGGTGGAGACTGACACCTTCCGGAACTTTATGTCATTGGCAGTTCCACAATACAATGTGCCCAGCCACTTTTATTTCAGCAGGCAAGCCGTCCCTGCCCTGTAAAAGCATGTGGAGGGAAAAATTTAAAAGGCGCTACTAAATGCCGTCAGTAGCAAGGTCCACCTGACCACCGATGCGTGGACCAGTAGCCATTGACAGGGATGATACCTTTCCCTCACTGCCCATTGGGTCAATGTTGTGGAGAGTGGCTCTGTACGTATTCTGCCAACTCCAAGGATTGCAGGAATGCAGTCTGTACATATTGAGTCCTCCTCCTACTCTAGTTCCTCGGAATCAGCACTGCGTGAGCCTGCTAGGCCAGATATGAGCACAGGTGTGGCCAAACCTCAACAGGCCATCCTTAAATTAATTTCTTTGGGGAATCGGAGCCACACAGCAAAGGAGCTCTGGAATGCCATCAAGCAGGAGGGCGATGTGTGGTTTGTGCCAGCGAATCTCCAGCCAGGTTTGGTAGTGAGTGACAATGGCCGAAATCTAGTGGCAGCTCTGGGCCTAGGCAACCTCACTCACATACCATGTCTGGCACATGTGCTCAATTTGGTCGTGCAGAGCTTTCTGAGGGACTATCCGGATCTGCTGCACAAGGTTCGCCTAGAGTGTGCTCACTTGCGGCGTTCCAGCATGGCAAGATCGCGCATTGCATCTCTGCAACGCCGATTCCGCCTGCCAGAACATCGCATCATATGTGACCTCCCCACCAGGTGGAATTCAACGTTACATATGTTGGAGCGGTTGTGTGAGCAGCAGGCAGCAGTAATGGAGTACCAGCTGCATCAGGCGCAAACAAGTCGCACTGTGCGCCGGACACACTTCACCACCACTGAGTGGGCCACTATGAGGGACATCTGCCAAGTTTTGCGTGCCTTCGATGACTCCATGCGGATGGCCAGTGCAGATGATGCACTAATCAGCATGACTGTCCCCCTCATCTGTCTGCTTCAAAAAACCTTACAAGCACTAAGTGAGGAGGTTTCTGAAGATGTCGAGGATGAGCAGTCAGAAATGCCATCTGCTTCTGGCAAGTCTGCGCAACGTGCTTCCACACAAAGGCCCAGGCAGGGGACACTTAGTGAGGAGGATGATGAGGAGTCAATGGAGGAGGAGGAACACATCTCTCCAGAGGAGGGAGGTACACAAGGTTCTAGTAGTCAGTGTGTACAGCGAGGGTGGGGTGATGCTGAGCAGGCAGAGATGCTGCCTCAAGCTGGGGACAGTGTTTCCGGTCCAGTTGGCAGTCTGCAGCACATGGTTGATTTCATGCTGCAGTGCTTGTTAAATGACCGCCGCATCGCCAACATTCTCCACACAGCTGATTATTGGGTGTACACCCTCCTAGATCCTCGCTACCGGGACAACTTACAAAGCCTCATACCACAGTTGAACCGGGAGCGAAAAATGCGGGAGTACCAAGAAACACTTGTGCAGGCCATCATGTTCTCCATTCCCCCCGCAAGTGTTGCTGGTAGTGCTTTTCAAAGCAGCCATGTGGGTAGAGGCAGTGGAGGAGGCTCTGCACAAAGAGGTAGCAGAGGCAGTGCCGCAGGACAAGGCAATGCCAGTATGGCCCAATGTGGAAAAGTTTTGTGGGACCGCCACAAGCGGCTACACCATCACAGACGGCTCCAGTCAGCAGGAGGCAACGTTTCTGTCAGATGGTGACAGACTAGAGTTGAGCAACTTTTGGTTTTTTAGGGTCGAGTTTTGTTTCGTGAAACCCGACTTTTCCAAAAGTCGGGTCGAGCAAGATCGTCCGATTATAGGGAAAAGTTGGGGTCGTCCCGAAACACGAAACCCAATGTAAGTCAATGGGGAATAAAAGTCGGCAGTGAGAGGAGGACAGGAAACACACCTACAGTGCCCATTTGAATGCCAAAAGCATCAATTCTTCTTACTTAAGCTTGTCAACCTTAATTAACTTCATAATACAAGTTACGCACTGAAAAATGGGGGTTATTTGGCTAAAGTTGTAGGGGGGGAGGGCTGGCTGCAGGTTTTCATGTGCCCTGGGCAAAAGAGCGCCCCTTTAACACATACCACAACTCATCATGCTCCGATACGGCAGAGAAATAGCGGTATAGTACAATGAAAAATACCTCACTTTTTACATCTCATGACGAGGCCCATCTATTTCTCCATACAGAATCATTGGTCCCATACAATGTTTGAAACAGTATATGATGAGCTCCACATAATGCTACAGTATATGTTGGTCCCCATGGATGAAGCTCCACTGTCTTATGGGCCCAAATAATGCTCCAAACATAATGGGCCCCATTTCTAATGCTCTAGTGTATAATGGGCCCTGTAAATGCTGCTCCAGTGTCTGATGTCCACCTTTGGAATGTTCCAGTGTATGGTGGGCCCCATCTATCATTCTCCAGAGTATAGTGCTCCCCAAATATTGCTGTCCCAACATTGAAAACAATCAAATAAGTCTCCTCGCTAGGGAATCCCTGTACTAGTCTAGACTCCTCGTCGTCCCCATCTTCCATCTCACTGTACAGTATTTCAACTTTGCAAGTGCTGTGATCCTGGGCAAGCAGGGGGGGCCCACTCGTTGGCGACGGCACTGGCACAGGGCCCCTGATAGTACGGTGGTGTGTCTGATGGCGGGTGGGCCGAACCTGCACTTTCATCTGCAGCTTCCTCTTTGTCACTGTGTAAGTTGGAACTGTATATGGGAAGGGTAACCTGAGTTTCATCAGGGTCAGATTCAGGCCGGGTAGCGTGCGAGGGGAATGTAGTGGTCTGGGTCAATGTACCAGCAGATTCATCGAGCAGTGGCTGGGCATCAGTGCACTTGTGTCGCCCCCAGGAGTACGGTCGCCACAGTGGCATTACCTTCTTCCTAGGGAGTGTGATGTCATGCTTGGGAGCAATGAAGGATCTCTCTAGCAGGTTAATTGATTGGGCGACGTTATTCCCACGAGTCATGACCCTCCAAACAGCGTTCATGAAGGCAAAGTGTTTGTTTTACGTGGGCAGTATGGTTGCAAAGCTGAACCTTAAAGGAATGTCCAGAAGGGCACCACCAGGAGTGGAGCCTACGGTTAAATTCGACTCCACCTGGGAAACCTCAACCATGCCAGCTACAGAACAGATGCACACATTGCAAGCTTAATTCCGTTAACGAACGAGACGCCGTCATGCCCCGCGGTCCGAGTCCGGCTTACTAGAGGGACACGTGAGGCTCTGGCACATGAGATTGGCCAATAACTGGTGTGTCATACCCTTACATGTCCGTGGCTGCATGTGCGCTACACTGAAAAGGCCAGTGTTTGTCGCTTACATGTGCAGATAACCCGCTGAACAACGTTAGTGATGGGGATCACTGATTACAATTATTACCCGCGAACAATGATTTCCCAGTAAGTGCAGGTCAACCGCAGTTCCGGAATTAGGCCTAACCGTCATTCCTGAAAAAATGAAAAACTTACGTGTGCAAACCACAGGTGCTGTAGCTTGCTTAACAGCTCGCCAGCCGTTCTCACGCCCAGTATGGATTACACGTGATTGCACAAAGGTGAGAAAGGGTACCGTATCCCCAGATAACATGTATGGATAGCGTACACATTCAAAAGATATTTCTATACATCAGGAGGCAGGCTCAGACGGTGTTAGGCCCAGTATGGATTGCACGTGATTGCACAAAGGTTAGAAAGGGTACCGTATCCCCGGATAACATGTATGGATAGCGTACACATTCAAAATATATGTCTATACATCAGGAGGCAGGCTCAGACGGTGTTAGGCCCAGTATGGATTGCACGTGATTGCACAAAGGTTAGAAAGGGTACCGTATCCCCGGATAACATGTATGGATAGCGTACACATTCAAAATATATGTCTATACATCAGGAGGCAGGCTCAGACGGTGTTAGGCCCAGTATGGATTGCACGTGATTGCACAAAGGTTAGAAAGGGTACCGTTTCCCCGGATAACATGTATGGATAGCGTACACATTCAAAATATATATCTCAGGAGGCAGGCTCATACGGTGTTAGGCCCAGTATGGATTGCACGTGATTGCACAAAGGTTAGAAAGGGTACCGTATCCCCAGATAACATGTATGGATAGCGTACACATTCAAAATATATGTCTATACATCAGGAGGCAGGCTCAGATGGTGTTAGGCCCAGTATGGATGGCACGTGATTGCACAAAGGTTAGAAAGGGTACCGTATCCCCGGATAACATGTATGGATAGCGTACACATTCAAAATATATGTCTATACATCAGGAGGCAGGCTCAGACGGTGTCAGGCACAGTATGAATTGCACGTGATTGCACAAAGGTTAGAAAGGGTATCGTATCCCTGGATAACATGTATGGATAGCGTAAACATTCAAAATATATGTCTCAGGAGACAGGCTCAGACGGTGTTAGGCCCAGTATGGATTGCACGTGATTGCACAAAGGTTAGAAAGGGTACCGTATCCCTGGATAACATGTATGGATAGCGTACACATTCAAAATATATCTCTCAGGAGGCAGGCTCAGACGGTGTTAGGCCCAGTATGGATTGCACGTGATTGCACAAAGGTTAGAAAAGGTACCGTATCCCTGGATAACATGTATGGATAGCGTACACATTCAAAATATATGTCTCAGGAGGCAGGCTCAGACGGTGTTAGGCCCAGTATGGATTGCACGTGATTGCACAAAGGTTAGAAAGGGTACCGTATCCCCAGATAACATGTATGGATAGCGTACACATTCAAAATATATGTCTATACATCAGGAGGCAGGCTCAGACGGTGTCAGGCCCAGTATGGATTGCACGTGATTGCACAAAGGTTAGAAAGGGTATCGTATACCCGGATAACATGTATGGATAGCGTACACATTCAAAATATATGTCTATACATCAGGAGGCAGGCTCAGACGGTGTCAGGCCCAGTATGGATTGCACGTGATTGCACAAAGGTTAGAAAGGGTACCGTATCCCCGGATAACATGTATGGATAGCGTACACATTCAAAATATATGTCTATACATCAGGAGGCAGGCTCAGACGGTGTCAGGCCCAGTATGGATTGCACGTGATTGCACAAAGGTTAGAAAGGGTACCGTATCCCCAAATAACATGTATGGATAGCGTACACATTCAAAATATATGTCTATACATCAGGAGGCAGGCTCAGACGGTGTTAGGCCCAGTATGGATTGCACGTGATTGCACAAAGGTTAGAAAGGGTACCGTATCCCCAGATAACATGTATGGATAGCGTACACATTCAAAATATATGTCTCAGGAGGCAGGCTCAGACGGTGTTAGGCCCAGTATGGATTGCACGTGATTGCACAAAGGTTAGAAAGGGTACCGTATCCCCGGATAGCATGTATGGATAGCGTACACATTCAAAATATATGTGTCAGGAGGCAGGCTCAGACGGTGTTAGGCCCAGTATGGATTGCACGTGATTGCACAAAGGTTAGAAAGGGTACCGTATCCCCAGATAACATGTATGGATAGCGTACACATTCAAAATATATGTCTATACATCAGGAAGCAGGCTCAGACGGTGTCAGGCCCAGTATGGATTGCACGTGATTGCACAAAGGTTAGAAAGGGTACCGTATCCCCGGATAACATGTATGGATAGCGTACACATTCAAAATATATGTCTATACATCAGGATGCAGGCTCAGACGGTGTCAGGCACAGTATGGATTGCACGTGATTGCACAAAGGTTAGAAAGGGTACCGTATCCCTGGATAACATGTATGGATAGCGTACACATTCAAAATATATGTCTCAGGAGGCAGGCTCAGACAGTGTTAGGCCCAGTATGGATTGCACATGATTACACAAAGGTTAGAAAGGGTACCGTATCCCCAGATAACATGTATGGATAGCGTACACATTCAAAATATATGTCTATACATCAGGAGGCAGGCTCAGACGGTGTCAGGCCCAGTATGGATTGCACGTGATTGCACAAAGGTTAGAAAGGGTACCGTTTCCCCGGATAACATGTATGGATAGCATACACATTCAAAATATATGTCTCAGGAGGCAGGCTCAGACGGTGTTAGGCCCAGTATGGATTTCACGTGATTGCACAAAGGTTAGAAAGGGTACCGTATCCCTGGATAACATGTATGGATAGCGTACACATTCAAAATATATGTCTATACATCAGGAGGCAGGCTCAGACGGTGTCAGGCACAGTATGGATTTGACGGCCCAGATTACACAGCGGAGGAGCAGGGAGAGGTAAAGATTGCAAATGCGGGGCCCTGCCCAAGCAAGGGGGGCCCACTCGTCGGTACTGGCACTGGGCCCCTCATAGTACAGCGGTGTGTCTGACGGCGGGTGTGCACCACCACCGTCAGAGACACTTGATTGCACTATGAGGGTCCCTGTGCCAGTGCCCGCGCCCAAGAGTCGGCCTACCTACCTGTCCAGGGCAACGGCACTCGCACGGTGTCGTGCGCTAGGTGGTGACCCCGGCCATGGGGGGAGGCAGCACAGTTAGGGAGTTTTAGAAAGTGCCATATGTTGATGTTGGACATTCAGCTGATGCAAAAGGCGAAATAGGTGAAGTCCCAGGAAGAGGTGGACCAAAGCAAGCCATTTTTCTGTCACCCTATGTGTCATCAGGGGAAGGTGGGACAAAATCCTTGGAAACCCATGCATGGTTCATTTTAATGAAGGTTAGATCATCCACATTTTGGGTTGACAGACGGGTCCTTTTTTCTGTCAGGATTGATCCAGCTGCACTGAAGACTCTTTCCGATAGCACACTTGCAGCTGGGCAAGCGAGCTCCTGTAAGGCATATTGGGCCAATTCAGGCCAGGTGTCCAGTTTTTCGGCCCAATAGTAAAAGGGGAATGACCTGTGTGGGAGAACATCGATATGGGAGGAAAAGTAGTTTGTAACCATAGTTGACAACTGCTGTCTCCTGTCACTTTCCATCGATGCAGTATTACCAGTTGTGTGAGCGGTATTTGAAAAATCAGTCCACAACATTGTCATGAAACCCCTGTCTCCAACGCCACTTCTGCTGTGTGCACCACGAACACCTCTGCCAAGCTGCCCCCGGCCCGTACGGCTCGTGTGAGAACCATCACCGCTGCTGTGTGCTGGGAATGCCTCAAGCAACCGATTTACCAGAGTTGCTTGTTTATTAGCCAATATTAGGTCAAGGTTCTCCTGTGGCATGATGTTTTGTAATTTGCCTTTATAGCGTGGATCCAAGATGCTGGCCAACCAGTAGTCGTTATCGTTCATCATTTTGGCAATGCGGGGGTCCCTTTTTAGGATCTGCAAGGCATAATCTGACATGTGGGCCAATGTTCCCGGTGTCAATGATGCACTGCGAGTGCTGGGTGGAGGAGCACTTTCTGGCAAATCCACATCCCTCCAGTCACGCACAAACCCTGTACCAGACCTTGCCACGCCAACATTTTCACTTGCCCCACGAGATGCATCCTCCTCCCCTAAGTAATCATCCCCATCATCATCCTCCTCCTCCTCTTCTTCCTCCACCTCGTTCAGGAGAGGTCCCTGAGCAGACAATGGCTGAATGTCATCAAGGATTCCCTCCTCCTCTTCCTCCTCATCAACATTGGCTGCAGACGCCTGCTCCTTAAGGTGCGTCAAAGTTTGCATGAGCAGACGCATAAGTGGGATGCTCATGCTTAGGATGGCGTCGTCTGCGCTTACCAGCCGTGTGCATTCCTCAAAACACTGAAGGACTTTACAGAGGTCTTTCAGCTTCGACCACTGCACACCTGTCAACTCCATGTCTGCTCTCAAAGTGCCTGGCCGTGTATCCTCCCACAAATGCATTATGGCCTGCCTCTGCTCGCACAGCCGCTCCACCATGTGCAGGGTGGAGTTCCACCTTGTTGCAATGTCGATAATGAGGCGGTGGTTGGGAAGGTGGAGCAATTGCTGCAGCTTCTGCATACGAACGGAGTGTACAGGTGACCGGCGGATATGCGCGCACAGTCTTCGCACCTTCTGGAGCAGGGCTGTTAACTCCGGATAATTTTTGAGGAAGCACTGCACCACCAGGTTCAAGGTGTGAGCCAAGCAAGGTATGTGGCTGAGTTTTGAAAGGGCTATGGCTGCCACAAAATTACGGCCGTTATCACTAACTACCTTGCCTGCCTCAAGATGTACACTGCCCAGCCATGACTCAGTTTGTCGCTTCAAGTACTCGGCCAGCACCTCGGCGGTGTGTCTGTTGCCCAAACACATCATCTGCAACACAGCCTGCTGACGCTTTCCACTAGCTGCTCGATAGGGGGACACATCGTGTGCAACAGTGGCAGCTGCAGATGGAGTGCTCGTACGACTGCGCTCTGTGGACGAGCTTTCGCTTCTGGAGGAGGAGGAGGAGGAGGGTCGAACGCCTACAGCCAACTGTTTCCTATACCGTGGGCTAGGCAGCACTGTCCCACCACCGCTGTCCCCTGTGGACCCTGCATCCACCACATTAACCCAGTGCGCAGTGATGGACACGTAACGGCCCTGGCCATGCCGACTGGACCATGCATCAGTTGTGAGGTGCACCTTTCCGCTCACTGACTGCTTGAGTGCATGGACAATGCGGTCTTTCACATGATGGTGGAGGGCTGGGATGGCTTTGCGAGAGAAGAAGTGGCGACTGGGTAGGTCATAGCGTGGTACTGCATAGGCCATGAGTTCGCGGAAAGCTGTGCTTTCCACCAACCGAAAGGGCATCATCTCAAACGAGATTAGTTTGGCAATGTGGGCGTTCAAACCCAGTGTACGCGGATGAGAGACTGAGTACTTTCTTGACCTACTCATAGTGTCTGGGAGGGTGAGCTGGACTTGAGAGCTGCATATGGTGGAAGTAGCGGTGGACAGGGCGGACTGAGAGAGGGTTGATGATGGTGATGGAGTTGGTGTTCTTTCTGATCGCCTAGAATCAGTCTTTCATTGATATAACAGTGGAATTCCCTGACTGCTGTGGCCTTGCAACGACACCTCAACATTTGCTACTGTGCTAACCGGTGGGCTTACAGTGGGGGAAACAATGTAGCGTTGCTGACTACCTTCGTTGTGATCATTTGCACATGTGGCACTTGAGGTTTGGTGTTGTGTCCACGCTTGCAAGTGCATGCTGGTTAAATGTCTAAGCATGCAACTGGTATTCAAATTTTTCAGATTTTTCCCTCGGCTAAAGGTCTTTGCGCACTTCTTACAGATAACCTTGGCCTGATCATGAGGATTTTGTTCAAAAAAGTGCCACACTGCACTCTTCCTACTTTGGCAGACATTTTGCGGCCTAGCACGCTGTGATCTTTTGACCCTCTGGACAAGCTGTCCAGCAACTCTTTTGATGTTTGGAACCTGTCTTTGGAGTGCTACGGGCCTGCCAGATAACAGCTGTTGCGATGTCGATGTCTGCTGTGGATGCTCCTCATCTGAGCTATTGGAAGCAGCACCCTCTTCCCCCAATGGATGCCAATCTGGGTCAACAACTGGGTCATCCATCACATCCTCTTCTATGTCATGTGCACCTTCCTCTGTGTCACCGTGTATGGTGGTATAGTGTGCGGGAAGGGGCACCTGAGTCTCATCAGGGTCAGAATCTGGCTCTGTACACTGCGAGGACAATGTAGTGCTCTGAGTGAATGTACCAGCAGAATCATCCATCAGCGGCTGTGCATCAGTGCACTCCATGTCAGATTCATCTTGGCCTGGGTAATTCATCATTTGACTTGATAATCCAGGCATGGTATGTGAAAACAGCTCCATGGAGTAATCAGTAGTATGGCCTGCGTCATCCTTCAATCTTGGTTGGGGTGAAGGACACAAGGAAAGGTGTGGTTCATGAACATGAGCCTCCAATGACGACTCAGTGCTTTTACTTTTTACAACTGAAGAAGAGGAGGCGATAGAGCTGGAGGCTGAGTCAGCAATGTAAGACAAAACTTTTTCCTGATGCTCTGGCTTTAAAAGCGGTTTGCCAACTCCTAGAAAACTAAGCGTTCGAGGCCTTATGTAGCCAGACGATGATGCAGGCTCAACACCTCCTGCATTCGGTCCTATTTTGCTCTTGCCACTACCATCAGATCCACCACCAACACCACCATTACCAGCTGCCAACCCTCGCCCAATTCCACGGCCTCTTCCACCAGCCTTCCTCATTTTTGGTAGAAATGTAGACAAAATCCAACAAACTATATAGTAATGTAAAACAAGGTACAAGGTGTCTATAGGACAGGGGAGATTTTGAATTTCTGCAGACACTTGTGGACACTGGACACTTTTGGATTGTGTGAGGCCCACTGATATCTGAGCGCTATGTGACAGGCTCGATGGCACAGCTGTGACCAAAGTGACTAGAGGATAAGGGAGATTTTGAATCTCTGCACACACTTTTGGACACTGGACACTTTTGGATTGTGTGAGACCCACTGATATCTGAGCGCTATGTCACAGGCTCGATGGCACAGCTGTGACCAAAGTGACTAGAGGATAAGGGAGATTTTGAATCTCTGCACACACTTTTGGACACTGGACACTTTTGGATTGTGTGAGGCCCAATGAATATCTGAGCGCTATGTGACAGGCTCGATGGCACAGCTGTGACCAAAGTGACTAGAGGATAAGGGAGATTTTGAATCTCTGCACACACTTTTGGACACTGGACACTTTTGGATTGTGTGAGGCCCAATGAATATCTGAGCGCTATGTGACAGGCTCGATGGCACAGCTGTGACCAAAGTGACTAGAGGATAAGGGAGATTTTGAATTTCTGCAGACACTTTTGGACACTGGACACTTTTGGATTGTGTGAGGCCCAATGAATATCTGAGCGCTATGTGACAGGCTCGATGGCACAGCTGTGACCAAAGTTATTAGAGGATAAGGGAGATTTTGAATCTCTGCACACACTTTTGGACACTGGGCACTTTTGGATTGTGTGAGGCCCACTGATATCTGAGCGCTATGTCACAGGCTCGATGGCACAGCTGTGACCAAAGTGACTAGAGGATAAGGGAGATATTGAATCTCTGCACACACTTTTGGACACTGGACACTTTTGGATTGTGTGAGGCCCACTGATATCTGAGCGCTATGTCACAGGCTCGATGGCACAGCTGTGACCAAAGTGACTAGAGGATAAGGGAGATTTTGAATCTCTGCACACACTTTTGGACACTGGACACTTTTGGATTGTGTGAGGCCCAATGAATATCTGAGCGCTATGTGACAGGCTCGATGGCACAGCTGTGACCAAAGTGACTAGAGGATAAGGGAGATTTTGAATCTCTGCACACACTTTTGGACACTGGACACTTTTGGATTGTGTGAGGCCCACTGATATCTGAGCGCTATGTCACAGGCTCGATGGCACAGCTGTGACCAAAGTGACTAGAGGATAAGGGAGATTTTGAATCTCTGCACACACTTTTGGACACTGGACACTTTTGGATTGTGTGAGGCCCAATGAATATCTGAGCGCTATGTGACAGGCTCGATGGCACAGCTGTGACCAAAGTGACTAGAGGATAAGGGAGATTTTTAATCTCTGCACACACTTTTGGACACTGGACACTTTTGGATTGTGTGAGGCCCAATGAATATCTGAGCGCTATGTGACAGGCTCGATGGCACAGCTGTGACCAAAGTGACAAGAGGATAAGGGAGATTTTGAATCTCTGCACACACTTTTGGACACTGGACACTTTTGGATTGTGTGAGGCCCACTGATATCTGAGCGCTATGTCACAGGCTCGATGGCACAGCTGTGACCAAAGTGACTAGAGGATAAGGGAGATTTTGAATTTCTGCACACACTTTTGGACACTGGACACTTTTGGATTGTGTGAGGCCCAATGAATATCTGAGCGCTATGTGACAGGCTCCACGGCACAGCTGTGACCAAAGTGACTAGAGGATAAGGGAGATTTTGAATCTCTGCACACACTTTTGGACACTGGACACTTTTGGATTGTGTGAGGCCCAATGAATATCTGAGCGCTATGTGACAGGCTCGATGGCACAGCTGTGACCAAAGTGACTAGAGGATAAGGGAGATTTTGAATCTCTGCACACACTTTTGGACACTGGACACTTTTGGATTGTGTGAGGCCCACTGATATCTGAGCGCTATGTCACAGGCTCGATGGCACAGCTGTGACAAAAGTGACTAGAGGATAAGGGAGATTTTGAATCTCTGCACGCACTTTTGGACACTGGACACTTTTGGATTGTGTGAGGCCCACTGATATCTGAGCGCTATGTCACAGGCTCGATGGCACAGCTGTGACCAAAGTGACTAGAGGATAAGGGAGATTTTGAATCTCTGCACACACTTTTGGACACTGGACACTTTTGGATTGTGTGAGGCCCAATGAATATCTGAGCGCTATGTCACAGGCTCGATGGCACAGTTGTGACAAAAGTGACTAGAGGATAAGGGAGATTTTGAATCTCTGCACGCACCTTTAGACACTGGACACTTTTGGATTATGTGAGTCCCACTGATATCTGAGCGCTATGTGACAGGCTCGATGGCACAGCTGTGACCAAAGTGACTAGAGGATAAGGGAGATTTTGAATCTCTGCACACACTTTTGGACACTGGACACTTTTGGATTGTGTGAGGCCCAATGAATATCTGAGGGCTATGTGACAGGCTCGATGGCACAGCTGTGACCAAAGTGACTAGAGGATAAGGGAGATTTTGAATCTCTGCACACACTTTTGGACACTGGACACTTTTGGATTGTGTGAGGCCCACTGATATCTGAGCGCTATGTCACAGGCTCGATGGCACAGCTGTGACAAAAGTGACTAGAGGATAAGGGAGATTTTGAATCTCTGTACGCACTTTTGGACACTGGACACTTTTGGATTGTGTGAGGCCCACTGATATCTGAGCGCTATGTCACAGGCTCGATGGCACAGCTGTGACCAAAGTGACTAGAGGATAAGGGAGATTTTGAATCTCTGCACACACTTTTGGACACTGGACACTTTTGGATTGTGTGAGGCCCAATGAATATCTGAGCGCTATGTCACAGGCTCGATGGCACAGCTGTGACAAAAGTGACTAGAGGATAAGGGAGATTTTGAATCTCTGCACGCACTTTTGGACACTGGACACTTTTGGATTGTGTGAGGCCCACTGATATCTGAGCGCTATGTCACAGGCTCGATGGCACAGCTGTGACCAAAGTGACTAGAGGATAAGGGAGATTTTGAATTTCTGCACACACTTTTGGACACTGGACACTTTTGGATTGTGTGAGGCCCAATGAATATCTGAGCGCTATGTGACAGGCTCCACGGCACAGCTGTGACCAAAGTGACTAGAGGATAAGGGAGATTTTGAATCTCTGCACACACTTTTGGACACTGGACACTTTTGGATTGTGTGAGGCCCAATGAATATCTGAGCGCTATGTGACAGGCTCGATGGCACAGCTGTGACCAAAGTGACTAGAGGATAAGGGAGATTTTGAATCTCTGCACACACTTTTGGACACTGGACACTTTTGGATTGTGTGAGGCCCACTGATATCTGAGCGCTATGTCACAGGCTCGATGGCACAGCTGTGACAAAAGTGACTAGAGGATAAGGGAGATTTTGAATCTCTGCACGCACTTTTGGACACTGGACACTTTTGGATTGTGTGAGGCCCACTGATATCTGAGCGCTATGTCACAGGCTCGATGGCACAGCTGTGACCAAAGTGACTAGAGGATAAGGGAGATTTTGAATCTCTGCACACACTTTTGGACACTGGACACTTTTGGATTGTGTGAGGCCCAATGAATATCTGAGCGCTATGTCACAGGCTCGATGGCACAGTTGTGACAAAAGTGACTAGAGGATAAGGGAGATTTTGAATCTCTGCACGCACCTTTAGACACTGGACACTTTTGGATTATGTGAGTCCCACTGATATCTGAGCGCTATGTCACAGGCTCGATGGCACAGCTGTGACCAAAGTGACTAGAGGATAAGGGAGATTTTGAATCTCTGCACACACTTTTGGACACTGGACACTTTTGGATTGTGTGAGGCCCAATGAATATCTGAGGGCTATGTGACAGGCTCGATGGCACAGCTGTGACCAAAGTGACTAGAGGATAAGGGAGATTTTGAATCTCTGCACACACTTTTGGACACTGGACACTTTTGGATTGTGTGAGGCCCACTGATATCTGAGCGCTATGTCACAGGCTCGATGGCACAGCTGTGACAAAAGTGACTAGAGGATAAGGGAGATTTTGAATCTCTGTACGCACTTTTGGACACTGGACACTTTTGGATTGTGTGAGGCCCACTGATATCTGAGCGCTATGTCACAGGCTCGATGGCACAGCTGTGACCAAAGTGACTAGAGGATAAGGGAGATTTTGAATCTCTGCACACACTTTTGGACACTGGACACTTTTGGATTGTGTGAGGCCCAATGAATATCTGAGCGCTATGTCACAGGCTCGATGGCACAGCTGTGACAAAAGTGACTAGAGGATAAGGGAGATTTTGAATCTCTGCACGCACTTTTGGACACTGGACACTTTTGGATTGTGTGAGGCCCACTGATATCTGAGCGCTATGTCACAGGCTCGATGGCACAGCTGTGACCAAAGTGACTAGAGGATAAGGGAGATTTTGAATCTCTGCACACACTTTTGGACACTGGACACTTTTGGATTGTGTGAGGCCCAATGAATATCTGAACGCTATGTGACAGGCTCGATGGCACATCTGTGACCAAAGTGACTAGAGGATAAGGGAGATTTTGAATTTCTGCAGACACTTTTGGACACTGGACACTTTTGGATTGTGTGAGGCCCAATGAATATCTGAGCGCTATGTGACAGGCTCGATGGCACAGCTGTGACCAAAGTGACTAGAGGATAAGGGAGATTTTGAATCTCTGCACACACTTTTGGACACTGGACACTTTTGGATTGTGTGAGGCCCAATGAATATATGAGCGCTATGTGACGGGCTCGATGGCACAGCTGTGACCAAAGTGACTAGAGGATAAGGTAGATTTTGAATCTGCACACACTTTTGGACACTGGACACTTTTGGATTGTGTGAGGCCCACTGATATCTGAGCGCTATGTCACAGGTTCGATGGCACAGCTGTGACAAAAGTGACTAGAGGATAAGGGAGATTGGATTGCTTTTAAAAAAGCAGTTTGCGGAGCAGTGGGTAAACAGCAATGCAGGAATGTCAGGAAGCCTTAGAAGGCAGCCCAACAACCAACACCACTGATACACCACTATATAGCCTCCCCTTGCACTGCACACACAGTGCAGCAGCAGAAGCAGTTTTTTTGTCTTCTTCCCTGCCTAACGCTCTCCCTACAGAATCAGCAACCTCTCCCTATACTGAGATCGGCAGAAGTAAGATGACGGTCGGCGTGCACGCCCTTTTATACCCCCTGTGACGCCCACCAAAGCAAGCCAATCACTTGCATGCCCTTCTTAAAGATGGTGGTGACCCCTGCCTATGTCATCACGTTGCCCACAGTGTCCGTGGATCCTGATTGGCTGAAAAAGAGCGCAAAACAAACTTTTGAAACGCGACTTTGGCGCGTAAGTCACCGACCTCGTGGCCGACCTCATCCTAGGGTCGGGTTTCGTTTCATGAAACCCGACTTTGCGAAAAGTCGGCGACTTTTGAATTTTTTTGACCCGTTTCGCTTAACTCTATGACAGACTACTTGTCTTGCCCTGTTAGTGTTCTCCCAGATGGCTCTTCCCCGTTCAAGTATTGGGTCTCTAAGCTGGATACATGGCCAGAGCTTAGCCAGTATGCATTGGAGGTGCTGGCTTGCCCTACTGCCAGTGTATTATCGGAACGTGTCTTTAGTGCTGCAGGTGGTGTGGTAACAGACTGTCGCACGCGACTATCCGCCGATAATGTTGACCGGCTCACTTTTCTGAAAATGAACAAGGCCTGGATCTCACCTGAATTTGTCAGTCCTCTTCCTGAATAAATAATTGGCTGGCAACAGGATCCAGGTCTCCTGTTGTGTTCATGTTTCTATGACCTGAACTTTATTTCCTGGGCTACAGCAACGCCCGTTGTTGCTCAGAAGTGCTGTCCACACAGACAAAACACTCGCTCATGTGTAAGTGGGGTTCGGTAACGTCAGCTGATCCCCTGCTGTGTGTACGGCAAAGTGTCCTGCTCCCTCCACAGTCAAACAACCTCAGATTTACACCTGGCTCCAAGTAGGCCTCGGCCTACTACCTGATTTTCCCTGGGCTCCGACACCGCCAGTCGGTGCTCAGAAGTGCTGTCCGCACAGACAAAACACTCGCTCATGTGTAAGTGGGGTTCGGTAACGTCAGCTGATCCCCTGCTGTGTGTACGGCAAACTCTTCTGCTGCCTTCAACTTCTGACTACCTCTGACTTAATATGTTCTCTGATTTGCCCTCTGTCTCCACTCTGTTTTGAGTATTTCCTCCGGCCTACAACACCGCCTGTTTCTGCTATCAAGTGCCATCTGCACAATCCACACTTGTTCCTGTGTTACCTGGGTCCTGTAACATCTGCTCATCTCCAGAGGTGAGCACGGCAATGTCTCCTGCTTTGTCTACATTCCCACTACTTGTAGTGGAAAATTGGACAGAGCAGGAGACATTGCCTGACTCACCTCTAGGGAGAAGCTGCTGTTACAGAACCCCAGTAACACAGGAACAAGTGTGGGTTGTGCAGACGGCATTTCAGAGCAGCAACTGGCGTGGTTGGAAGCCAGAGGAAATAATCGAAACAGTGAAGACAGAGGCCTAATTGGAGTACGTTGACAGTTAGTAGTAGTCTAGAAACAATCGCAAACTGCCACCAAGTAGGCTTCGGCCTACTACCTGATTTTCCCTGGGCTCCGACACCGCCAGTTGGTGCTTAGAAGTGCTGTCCGCACAGACAAAACACTCGCTCATGTGTAAGTGGGGTTCGGTAACGTCAGCTGATCCCCTGCTGTGTGTACGGCAAACTCTCCTGCTGCCTCCAAATTCAAACAACGTCTTATCTTAAACTGCCTCCAAGTAGGCCTCAGCCTACAAAATGACTATCCCTGGGCTCCAACATCGTCAGTTGTTGCTCGGAAGTGCTGTCCAGACAGAAAAAAACACTTGTTCATGTGAAAGTGGGGGTCGGTAATGTCGGCTGATCCCCTGCTGTGTGTACGGCAAACTCTCCTGCTGCCTCAAAAGTCAAAATAACTCCGATTTACACCTGGCTCCTAGTAGGCCTCGGCCTGCACCATGATTGTCCCTGGGCTCCAACAACGCAAGTTGTTGCTCGGAAGTGCTGTCCACACAGAAAAACACACTCGTTCATGTGTAAGTGGGGTTCGGTAATGTCAGCTGATCCCCTGCTGTGTGGAGGGCAAAGTGCTGCTGCTTCCAAATTGTAACTACTTCAGATTTAAACATTCTCTGATTTGGCCTCAGTCTCCACTCTGTCTCTAGTATTTCCCCTGACCTCCAACACCGCCAGTTCCTGCTCACAGTTGCCGTCCACGCATTCCACACGTGTTCCTCTTTTACTGGGGTTCTGTAACGTCAGCAGATCCCCCAATATGTGTCCACCACTGTCTCCTGCGCTGTCCACCTTCCCACTGCAAGCGGTGGGAATGTGGACAGAGCAGGAGACAGTGGCAGACACACATCAGGGGATCTGCTGACATTACAGAACCCCAGTAACACAGGAACACGTGTGGATTGGGCAGATGGCTGCTGTACGCATAAACTGGCGGTGTTGGTGGTCACGTGAAATCCTGGAAACAGAGTGGAGACAGTTGCTTAATTGGAGCACGTTGACAGTCTGTTGTAGCCTACAAACAATCAAAAACTGCCACCAAGTAGGCCTCGGCCTGCACCCTGGTTCTCCCTGGGCTCCAACAACGCTAGTTGGTGCTCGGCAGTGTCTTTGGCACGGGTACTCCCTGTTGCCCAGCCTGGTTCCAGCACGCCAGCTGTTTCCGGGTAGTGTCAAGGTCACTATGCCACCAATCCGTTGTCCTGTCGTCTTGCGGCCGGGTGAGCCGACTCTATGGTGCCTGCATTTTAGGTGACTCCTATGTGGGCTGCGGGAAATGACACTGAAGGCTGGATCCTTAGTGCCAATGGGACATGGACCCCCTGTAGGACTGTGGGTTTCTGTAACTGCGGCCGGCTTTCGACCTGGCTACTTTGCTTTGAATGGGTACCTTCTGCTACCCACCCGGGTTCCAGCACTGTCTGCTGGTTCTCGCCAGAGCCTTTGGCCTAGGTGCCTCCATCTCGGTATCCGAAGTCCAGGACCGTCAGCTGGTCCTTGGTAGTGCTTTCTAGCACAGGTACCTCCTGCCTAGTAACCGTGGTCCAGCACCGTCAGCTGTTCCTCGGTAGTGCTATTGCCTCTTGTAGCTTTTGCTACCCATCTGGGTTCCAGCACCATCAGCTGGTTCTCGGCAGTGTCTTTGGCACGGGTACTCCCTGTTGCCCAGCCTGCTTTCAGCACGCCTGCTGTTTCCGGGTAGTGTCAAGGTCACTATGCCACCAATCCGTTGTCCTGTCATCTTGCGGCCTGGTTAGCCGACTCTACGGTGCCTGCAGTTTAGGTGACTCCTATGTGGGCTGCGGGAACTGGCACTGAAGGCTGGATCCGTAGTGCCAATGGGACATGGACCCCCTGTAAGACTGTGGGTTTCGGTAACTGCGGCCGGCTTGCGGCCTGGCTACTTTGCTTTGAATGGGTACCTTCTGCTACCCACCCGGGTTCCAGCACTGTCTGCTGGTTCTCGCCAGAGCCTTTGGCCTAGGTGCCTCCATCTCGGTATCCGAAGTCTAGCACCGTCAGCTGGTCCTTGGTAGTGCTTTCTAGCACAGGTACCTCCTGCCTAGTAACCGTGGTCCAGCACCGTCAGCTGTTCCTCGGTAGTGCCATTGCCTCTTGTAGCTTTTGCTACCCATCTGGGTTCCAGCACCATCAGCTGGTTCTCGGCAGTGTCTTTGGCACGGGTACTCCCTGTTGCCCAGCCTGCTTTCAGCACGCCTGCTGTTTCCGGGTAGTGTCAAGGTCACTATGCCACCAATCCGTTGTCCTGTCGTCTTGTGGCCGGGTTAGCCGACTCTACGGTGCCTGCAGTTTAGGTGACTTCTATGTGGGCTGCGGGAACTGGCACTGAAGGCTGGATCCGTAGTGCCAATGGGACATGGACCCCCTGTAGGACTGTGGGTTTCGGTAACTGCGGCCGGCTTGCGGCCTGGCTACTTTGCTTTGAATGGGTACCTTCTGCTACCCACCCGGGTTCCAGCACTGTCTACTGGTTCTCGCCAGAGCCTTTGGCCTAGGTGCCTCCATCTCGGTATCCGAAGTCCAGGACCGTCAGCTGGTCCTTGGTAGTGCTTTCTAGCACAGGTACCTCCTGCCTAGTAACCGTGGTCCAGCACGTCAGCTGTTCCTCGGTAGTGCCATTGGCTCTTGTAGCTTTTGCTACCCATCTGGGTTCCAGCACCATCAGCTGGTTCTCGGCAGTGTCTTTGGCACGGGTACTCCCTGTTGACCAGCCTGCTTTCAGCACGCCTGCTGTTTCCGGGTAGTGTCAAGGTCACTATGCCACCAATCCGTTGTCCTGTCGTCTTGCGGCCGGGTTAGCCGACTCTACGGTGCCTGCAGTTTAGGTGACTCCTATGTGGGCTGCGGGAACTGGCACTGAAGGCTGGATCTGTAGTGCCAATGGGACATGGACCCCCTGTAGGACTGTGGGTTTCGGTAACTGCGGCCGGCTTGCGGCCTGGCTACTTTGCTTTGAATGGGTACCTTCTGCTACCCACCCGGGTTCCAGCACTGTCTGCTGGTTCTCGCCAGAGCCTTTGACCTAGGTGCCTCCATCTCGGTATCCGAAGTTCAGGACCGTCAGCTGGTCCTTGGTAGTGCTTTCTAGCACAGGTACCTCCTGCCTAGTAACCGTGGTCCAGCACGTCAGCTGTTCCTCGGTAGTGCCATTGGCTCTTGTAGCTTTTGCTACCCATCTGGGTTACAGCACCATCAGCTGGTTCTCGGCAGTGTCTTTGGCACGGGTACTCCCTGTTGCCCAGCCTGTTTTCAGCACGCCTGCTGTTTCCTGGTAGTGTCAGGGTCACTATGCCACCAATCCGTTGTCCTGTCGTCTTGCGGCCGGGTTAGCCGACTCTACGGTGCCTCCAGTTTAGGTGGCTCCTATGTGGGCTGCGGGAACTGGCACTGAAGGCTGTATCTGTAGTGCCAATGGGACATGGACCCCCTGTAGGACTGTGGGTTTCGGTAACTGCGGCCGGCTTGCGGCCTGGCTACTTTGCTTTGAATGGGTACCTTCTGCTACCCACCCGGGTTCCAGCACTGTCTGCTGGTTCTCGCCACAGCCTTTGGCCTAGGTGCCTCCATATCGGTATCCGAAGTCCAGCACCGTCAGCTGGTCCTTGGTAGTGCTTGCTAGCACAGGTACCTCCTGCCTAGTAACCGTGGTCCAGCACCGTCAGCTGTTCATCGGTAGTGCCATTGGCTCTTGTAGCTTTTGCTACCCATCTGGGTTCCAGCACCGTCAGCTGGTTCTCAGCAGTGTCTTTGGCACGGGTACTCCCTGTTGCCCAGCCTGTTTTCAGCACGCCTGCTGTTTCCGGGTAGTGTCAAGGTCACTATGCCACCAATCCGTTGTCCTGTCGTCTTGCGGCCGGGTTAGCCGACTCTACGGTACCTCCAGTTTAGGTGACTCCTATGTGGGCTGTGGGAACTGGCACTGAAGGCTGGATCCGTAGTGCCAATGGGACATGGACCCCCTGTAGGACTGTGGGTTTCGGTAACTGCGGCCGGCTTGCGGCCTGGCTACTTTGCTTTGAATGGGTACCTCCTGCTACCCACCCGGGTTCCAGCACTGTCTGCTGGTTCTCGCCAGGGCCTTTGGCCTAGGTGTCTCCAACTCGGTATCCGAAGTCCAGCACCGTCAGCTGGTCCTTGGTAGTGCTTTTTAGCACAGGTACCTTCTGCTTAGTAACCGTGGTCCAGCACCGTCAGTTGGTCCTCGGTATCGCCATTGGCTCTTGTTCCTTCTACTACCCATCAGGGTGCTAGCACTGTCTGCTGGTTCTCGCCACAGCCTTTGGCCTAGGTGCCGGATCTCGGTATCCGAGGTCCAGCACCGTCAGCTGGTCCTTGGTAGTGCTTTTTAGCACAGGTACCTTCTGCTTAGTAACCGTGGTCCAGCACCGTCAGTTGGTCCTCGGTAGTGCCATTGGCTCTTGTTCCTTCTGCTACCCATCCAGGTGCCAGCACTGTCTGCTGGTTCTCGCCAGTTTCTCAGCCTTCTTGTACCTTCTGCTACATTTCCAAGATCAAGCTTTTTGAAATTGTCTTTGGTAATCCTTATTGATCTCCATGACGACGACCCTGATGACGACGACCCTGAAGACCACACCAAAGAAGACCAGAAATATGACCCTAAATAATAAGACCAAGAGGACAAAGAACATGAAGACAACCACCAAGATACAGAACAAAAGACAGAAGAACAAGAAGCAGAAGAAGCAAAAGCAGAAGAACAGAAAGCAGAAGAATATTAAGCATAAGACTAAAAATCAGCATAGAATAAATCAAAATTAAAAGCAGAAGAAGACTCAGCAGTAAATGGGGGTGAGTCAGTTCCTCCTCATGGTGCCCCTGCTGCAGGCCAAACTGAACGCGGACAAATCCTGTTGTAAATCTTTAGTGACAGGCAGAACGTAAGGTGTAATCTTATAACTTTTATAGATAAGTACTACAGGAATGCCTGTCATCATAAGAAAATGAAGACAAAGAAGAATAGGAAGAAGATGAAGAAATAGCATATTAAAGTTAATAATAGCTGAATAAGAAGAATATGAAGAATGGAAAAAAAAAAATTAATGGGAAGAAGATGAAGAAGATGAATAAGGTGAAGAAAAAGTTGATGAAAAAAATGCTACTGCTGCGGATCATGAAGGAGAAAGTGTGGGAGAAGTACAAAAGAAGGTGAAGAGCATGGAAGTTGTGAAACATACATATCTGACAAAATATAAAAAAAGGTTAACATAGTCAATATCTTTTTAACTCCGAACGTCTTGAAAAAAAAAATTGGAATTAATGCTATGCCTTGTGATTTGAATAAACCACTATGCCTTTATTTGTCTCCTCCACCAATACATTCTACATCATTCTTATTTGTTTTCAATTATGTAGAATTAGCCAACAAGGAAATAAAGGGCTTTTTTAATTCCGATACCGGAAGTCCCATTGACTTGAATGGGACTTCCGGTATCGGAATCGGCGATACCCGATATTTTTTTCGTATCGGGCGATACCATCCGATACGATACTTTTGGGTATCGAACGGTATCTCTCAACACTAATGATGAATTTAAATCAGATTTTTGCAAAAGCTATCAATCAAGTAGGATAAGCAAAATGTAAAATTAGCTTCAGGAAACAAAACTCATTGTCTATGTCATACCAAGCAATCTCATACTCTGTGACTTGAGTCAATATTCACATAACACTCTTTCCAAGTGGGTGAATCTGACAAGGATTTGAAGCCAAAATGGCTTCAGGAAGTGTTTTTGATTTTTCTCTAAGCCATCTTTTCTTGTGTTTTCCAGAATTTCATAAAGTGCCTTATAAACATTTTTGGTGGTGTTTTTCTAAAAATTCTTTTCGGCGTCTTTTGAATGTGTTTTGTGGCTTTTTTTGTAGCACACAAAAGTCAATCAGGACCCTTTATAGGGTCTTTCGAACCTTACCGTTGACTTGTATTATAGGTATGGAGCTGTTCAAAGTGAAAAACAGCTGAAGATTGATATGGTAATTTCAGTTAACCGCTGGACATTTTTGGAAACTTGACATGGTTAATAGACGCTCCAAAGCCTGATCAAATGAACATCAAGTCTTTTTTACTTGGAAATGATTATGTTCAGTCTTCTCAGCATTTTCGGATTATTTTTAAGGATGTTTTTGGAGCTGACTGACTCCAAATCCACATTATGAAGAGGGAAAAGCTTTAAACTGTGAATGGTTCCCATTGATGATGATGACTTTAAATCAGATTTTTGCATTTTACTGAGACCTTGTATTTTCTTTTCATTTTCTGAGATGTCTTCCAGAGGGTTGATCCCTGAGCTTGATCATGGTGCTATTAGAAAACGTGTGTGAAACTCATAACAGCTTGACGTCTGAGTAGTCGTGGCCGAGTGGTTACGGCGATGGACTAGAAATCCATTGTCTCCCCGTGCAGGTTCAAAGCCTGCCGACTACGTCTATGTTTCAATAACTTTTTGACCTTTTATCTTTGTTGTTCAATTTGCATGTTTACTAGTCTATTCCCCATGACAGTGATATGTGATGGAGCGAGTTTCTCGGACCAAACTGACGTTATCTTTGACTGTTCTTTAGATAATCTATTCAGGAGCAACATTACATGTGCGACTTGCCGCTAATCAAAAGAAGCACCGTGGGTGCCATCAGGTAAGAGGTTTTTCTCTTGATCTTGTCCAGCAGCCACAGACCGCTGTCCTGGCTAATGGACTGGGACATGCACTTTGATTTGCACAAACCTTAAATTATCTCTCAGATGAAGCCTTTTACCATGCAATGCTAATCTTTATCGACTACTGGATGAACAGTTTTCTAACAGGATAAGTTTTGCAATTTATTTTTTTCACACTTTTTCCAAGTAACAGATACAGCAATCTTTTTACTAGCCACTTTTCATCAACATTTCAAACTGCGCTAGCTGTGATATCGTGCAAATGTTGGTAAATTTGTGGACTGAAAGGTTATAAGATTTCAATTTACCATTGTGTATGATTGCAGATTTGCACTGCAGCTTTGGAGCCTGTTTTCGCCATCATTCACGATTTCATATGCTTTATTCAGCACAACAAGCTGCAGTCATGACTGTGTCATTGTTGGTTCCATGGTGTAATGGTTAGCACTCTGGTCTTTGCATCCAGTGAGCTGAGTTCAAATCTCAGTGGAACCTGGGCACACATTTCGATTTTTCCATCTCCACTCAGATCGACGATGCCCAATGTTTATTATGAAACAAGCAATTTAAAATCCACATAATAAAAGACAAAAAAAGAGTTCAAGGATTCATGGAATACCATGGTCAAAGCTGTCAATCAAGTAGGATTAGCAAAAATTAAAATTGTCTATGTCACTCATTGTCTATGTCATACCAAGCAATCTCATACTCTGTGACTTGAGTCAATATTCACATAACACTCTTTCCAAGTGGGTGAATCTGACAAGGATTTGAAGCCAAAATGGCTTCAGGAAGTGTTTTTGATTTTTCTCTAAGCCATCTTTTCTTGTGTTTTCCAGAATTTCCTAAAGTGCCTTATAAACATTTTTGGTGGTGTTTTTCTAAAAATTCTTTTCGGCGTCTTTTGAATGTGTTTTGTGGCTTTTTTTGTAGCACTCAAAAGTCAATCAGGACCCTTTATAGGGTCTTTCGAACCTTACCGTTGACTTGTAGTATAGGTATGGAGCTTTTCAAAGTGAAAAACAGCTGAAGATTGATATGGTAATTTCAGTTAACCGCTGGACATTTTTG
Source organism: Dendrobates tinctorius (assembly GCF_039654945.1). NCBI lineage: Eukaryota > Metazoa > Chordata > Amphibia > Anura > Dendrobatidae > Dendrobates > Dendrobates tinctorius. The sequence goes on from NW_027361716.1 coordinate 6,159,738, forward strand.
GAAACTTGACATGGTTAATAGACGCTCCAAAGCCTGATCAAATGAACATCAAGTCTTTTTTACTTGGAAATTATTATGTTCAGTCTTCTCAGCATTTTCGGATTATTTTTAAGGATGTTTTTGGAGCTGACTGACTCCAAATCCACATTATGAAAGGGAAAAGCTTTAAACTGTGAATGGTTCCCATTGATGATGACTTTAAATCAGATTTTTGCATTTTACTGAGACCTTGTATTTTCTTTTCATTTTCTGAGATGTCTTCCAGAGGGTTGATCACTGAGCTTGGTCATGGTGCTATTAGAAAACGTGTGTGAAACTCATAACAGCTTGATGTCCGAGTAGTCGTGGCCGAGTGTTTAAGGCGATGGGCAAGAAATCCATTGGGGTCTCCCCGCGCAGGTGCAAATCCTGCCGACTACGTCAATGTTTCAATAACTTTTTGACCTTTTATCTTTGTTGTTCAATTTGCATGTTTACTAGTCTATTCCCCATGACAGTGATCTGTGATGGAGCGAGTTTCTCGGACCAAACTGACTTTATCTTTGACTGTTCTTTAGATAATCTATTCTGGAGCAACATTACATGTGCGACTTGCCGCTAATCAAAAGAAGCACCGTGGGTGCCATCAGGTAAGAGGTTTTTCTCTTGATCTTGTCCAGCAGCCACAGACCGCTGTCCTGGCTAATGGACTGGGACATGCACTTTGATTTGCACAAACCTTAAATTATCTCTCAGATGAAGCCTTTTACCATGCAATGCTAATCTTTATCGACTACTGGATGAACAGTTTTCTAACAGGATAAGTTTTGCAATTTATTTTTTTCACACTTTTTCCAAGTAACAGATACAGCAATCTTTTTACTAGCCACTTTTCATCAACATTTCAAACTGTCCTAGCTGTGATATCGTGGAAATGTTGGTAAATTTGTGGAATGAAAGGTTATAAGATATCAATTTACCATTGTGTATGATTGCAGATTTGCACTGCAGCTTTGGAGCCTGTTTTCGCCATCGTTCACGATTTCATATGCTTTATTCAGCACAACAAACCGCAGCCATGACAGTGTCATGGTTGGTTCCATGGTGTAATTTTTAGCACTCTGGACTTTGAATCCAGTGATCCGAGTTCAAATCTCAGTGGAACCTGGGCACACATTTCGATTTTTCCATCTGCACTCAGATCGACGATGCCCAATGTTTATGATGAAACAAGCAATGTAAAATCCACATAATAAAAGACAAAAAAAGAGTTCAAGGATCCATGGAATACCATGGTCAAAGCAGTCAATCAAGTAGTATTAGCAAAAATTAAAATTGTCTATATCACTCATTGTCTATGTCTTACCAAGCAATCTCATACTCTGTGACTTGAGTCAATATTCACATAACACTCTTTCCAAGTGGGTGAATCTGACAAGGATTTGAAGCCAAAATGGCTTCAGGAAGTGTTTTTGATTTTTCTCTAAGCCATCTTTTCTTGTGTTTTTCAGAATTTCCTAAAGTGCCTTATAAACATTTTTGGTGGTGTTTTTCTAAAAATTCTTTTCGGCGTCTTTTGAATGTGTTTTGTGGCTTTTTTTGTAGCACACAAAAGTCATTCAGGACCCTTTATAGGGTCTTTCGAACCTTACCGTTGACTTGTAGTATAGGTATGGAGCTGTTCAAAGTGAAAAACAGCTGAAGATTGATATGGTAATTTCAGTTAACCGCTGGACATTTTAGGAAACTTGACATGGTTAATAGACGCTCCAAAGCCTGATCAAATGAACATCAAGTCTTTTTTACTTGGAAATGATTATGTTCAGTCTTCTCAGCATTTTCGGATTATTTTTAAGGATGTTTTTGGAGCTGACTGACTCCAAATCCACATTATGAAAAGGGAAAAGCTTTAAACTGTGAATGGTTCCCATTGATGATGACTTTAAATCAGATTTTTGCATTTTACTGAGACCTTGTATTTTCTTTTCATTTTCTGAGATGTCTTCCAGAGGGTTGATCACTGAGCTTGATCATGGTGCTATTAGAAAACGTGTGTGAAACTCATAACAGCTTGAAGTCCGAGTAGTCGTGGCCGAGTGGTTAAGGCGATGGGCAAGAAATCCATTGGGGTCTCCCCGCGCAGGTGCAAATCCTGCTGACTACATCTATGTTTCAATAACTTTTTGACCTTTTATCTTTGTTGTTCAATTTGCATGTTTACTAGTCTATTCCCCATGACAGTGATCTGTGATGGAGCGAGTTTCCAGGACCAAACTGACTTTATCTTTGACTGTTCTTTAGATAATCTATTCTGGAGCAACATTACATGTGCGACTTGCCGCTAATGAAAAGAAGCACCGTGGGTGCCATCAGGTAAGAGGTTTTTCTCTTGATCTTGTCCAGCAGCCACAGACCGCTCTCCTGGCTAATGGACTGGGACATGCACTTTGATTTGCACAAACCTTAAATTATCTCTCAGATGAAGCCTTTTACCATGCAATGCTAATCTTTATCGACTACTGGATGAACAGTTTTCTAACAGTATAAGTTTTGCAATTTATTGTTTTCACACTTTTTCCAAGTAACAGATACAGCAATCTTTTTACTAGCCACTTTTCATCAACATTTCAAAATGCGCTAGCTGAGATATCGTGGAAATGTTGGTAAATTTGTGGAATGAAAGGTTATAAGATATCAATTTACCATTGTGTATGAATGCAGATTTGCACTGCAGCTTTGGAGCCTGTTTTTGCCATCGTTCACGATTTCATATGCTTTATTCAGCACAACAAGCCGCAGCCATGTCTGAGGCATGGTTGGTTCCATGGTGTAATGGTTAGCACTCTGGACTTTGAATCCAGTGATTTGAGTTCAAATCTCAGTGGAACCTGGGCACACATTTTGATTTTTCCATCTGCACTCAGATCGACGATGCCCAATGTTTAAGATGAAAAAAGCAATTTAAAATCCACATAATAAAAGACAAAAAAAAGTTCAAGGATTCATGGAATACCAAGGTCAAAGCTGTCAATCAAGTAGGATTAGCAAAAATTAAAATTGTCTATGTCACTCATTGTCTATGTCATACCAAGCAATCTCATACTCTGTGACTTGAGTCAATATTCACATAACACTCTTTCCAAGTGGGTGAATCTGACAAGGATTTGAAGCCAAAATGGCTTCAGGAAGTGTTTTTGATTTTTCTCTAAGACATCTTTTCTTGTGTTTTCCAGAATTTCCTAAAGTGCCTTATAAACATTTTTGGTGGTGTTTTTCTAAAAATTCTTTTCGGCGTCTTTTGAATGTGTTTTGTGGCTTTTTTTGTAGCACACAAAAGTCATTCAGGACCCTTTATAGGGTCTTTCGAACCTTACCGTTGACTTGTAGTATAGGTATGGAGCTGTTCAAAGTGAAAAACAGCTGAAGATTGATATGGTAATTTCAGTTCTAATTTCAGAGCTGACTGACTCCAAATCCACATTATGAAGAGGGAAAAGCTTTAAACTGTGAATGGTTCCCATTGATGATGACTTTAAATCAGATTTTTGCATTTTACTGAGACCTTGTATTTTCTTTTCATTTTCTGAGATGTCTTCCAGAGGGTTGATCACTGAGCTTGATCATGGTGCTATTAGAAAACGTGTGTGAAACTCATAACAGCTTGAAGTCCGAGTAGTCGTGTCCGAGTGGTTAAGGAGATGGGCAAGAAATCCATTGGGGTCTCCCCGCGCAGGTGCAAATCCTGCCGACTACGTCTATGTTTCAATAACTTTTTGACCTTTTATCTCTGTTGTTCAATTTGCATGTTTACTAGTCTTTTCCCCATGACAGTGATCTGTGATGGAGCGAGTTTCTTGGACCAAACTGACTTTATCTTTGACTGTTCTTTAGATAATCTATTCTGGAGCAACATTACATGTGCGACTTGCCGCTAATCAAAAGAAGCACCGTGGGTGCCATCAGGTAAGAGGTTTTTCTCTTGATCTTGTCCAGCAGCCACAGACCGCTGTCCTGGCTAATGGACTGGGACATGCACTTTGATTTGCACAAACCTTAAATTATCTCTCAGATGAAGCCTTTTACCATGCAATGCTAATCTTTATCGACTACTGGATGAACAGTTTTCTAACAGTATAAGTTTTGCAATTTATTTTTTTCACACTTTTTCCAAGTAACAGATACAGCAATCTTTTTACTAGCCACTTTTCATCAACATTTCAAACTGTCCTAGCTGTGATATCGTGGAAATGTTGGTAAATTTGTGGAATGAAAGGTTATAAGATATCAATTTACCATTGTGTATGATTGCAGATTTGCACTGCAGCTTTGGAGCCTGTTTTCGCCATCGTTCACGATTTCATATGCTTTATTCAGCACAACAAACCGCAGCCATGACTGTGTCATGGTTGGTTCCATGGTGTAATTTTTAGCACTCTGGACTTTGAATCCAGTGATCCGAGTTCAAATCTCAGTGGAACCTGGGCACACATTTCGATTTTTCCATCTGCACTCAGATCGACGATGCCCAATGTTTATGATGAAACAAGCAATTTAAAATCCACATAATAAAAGACAAAAAAAGAGTTCAAGGATCCATGGAATACCATGGTCAAAGCAGTCAATCAAGTAGTATTAGCAAAAATTAAAATTGTCTATATCACTCATTGTCTATGTCTTACCAAGCAATCTCATACTCTGTGACTTGAGTCAATATTCACATAACACTCTTTCCAAGTGTGTGAATCTGACAAGGATTTGAAGCCAAAATGGCTTCAGGAAGTGTTTTTGATTTTTCTCTAAGCCATCTTTTCTTGTGTTTTTCAGAATTTCCTAAAGTGCCTTATAAACATTTTTGGTGGTGTTTTTCTAAAAATTCTTTTCGGCGTCTTTTGAATGTGTTTTGTGGCTTTTTTTGTAGCACACAAAAGTCATTCAGGACCCTTTATAGGGTCTTTCGAACCTTACCGTTGACTTGTAGTATAGGTATGGAGCTGTTCAAAGTGAAAAACAGCTGAAGATTGATATGGTAATTTCAGTTAACCGCTGGACATTTTAGGAAACTTGACATGGTTAATAGACGCTCCAAAGCCTGATCAAATGAACATCAAGTCTTTTTTACTTGGAAATGATTATGTTCAGTCTTCTCAGCATTTTCGGATTATTTTTAAGGATGTTTTTGGAGCTGACTGACTCCAAATCCACATTATTAAAAGGGAAAAGCTTTAAACTGTGAATGGTTCCCATTGATGATGACTTTAAATCAGATTTTTGCATTTTACTGAGACCTTGTATTTTCTTTTCATTTTCTGAGATGTCTTCCAGAGGGTTGATCACTGAGCTTGATCATGGTGCTATTAGAAAACGTGTGTGAAACTCATAACAGCTTGAAGTCCGAGTAGTCGTGGCCGAGTGGTTAAGGCGATGGGCAAGAAATCCATTGGGGTCTCCCCGCGCAGGTGCAAATCCTGCTGACTACATCTATGTTTCAATAACTTTTTGACCTTTTATCTTTGTTGTTCAATTTGCATGTTTACTAGTCTATTCCCCATGACAGTGATCTGTGATGGAGCGAGTTTCCAGGACCAAACTGACTTTATCTTTGACTGTTCTTTAGATAATCTATTCTGGAGCAACATTACATGTGCGACTTGCCGCTAATGAAAAGAAGCACCGTGGGTGCCATCAGGTAAGAGGTTTTTCTCTTGATCTTGTCCAGCAGCCACAGACCGCTCTCCTGGCTAATGGACTGGGACATGCACTTTGATTTGCACAAACCTTAAATTATCTCTCAGATGAAGCCTTTTACCATGCAATGCTAATCTTTATCGACTACTGGATGAACAGTTTTCTAACAGTATAAGTTTTGCAATTTATTGTTTTCACACTTTTTCCAAGTAACAGATACAGCAATCTTTTTACTAGCCACTTTTCATCAACATTTCAAAATGCGCTAGCTGAGATATCGTGGAAATGTTGGTAAATTTGTGGAATGAAAGGTTATAAGATATCAATTTACCATTGTGTATGAATGCAGATTTGCACTGCAGCTTTGGAGCCTGTTTTTGCCATCGTTCACGATTTCATATGCTTTATTCAGCACAACAAGCCGCAGCCATGTCTGAGGCATGGTTGGTTCCATGGTGTAATGGTTAGCACTCTGGACTTTGAATCCAGTGATTTGAGTTCAAATCTCAGTGGAACCTGGGCACACTTTTCGATTTTTCCATCTGCACTCAGATCGACGATGCCCAATGTTTAAGATGAAACAAGCAATTTAAAATCCACATAATAAAAGACAAAAAAAAGTTCAAGGATTCATGGAATACCAAGGTCAAAGCTGTCAATCAAGTAGGATTAGCAAAAATTAAAATTGTCTATGTCACTCATTGTCTATGTCATACCAAGCAATCTCATACTCTGTGACTTGAGTCAATATTCACATAACACTCTTTCCAAGTGGGTGAATCTGACAAGGATTTGAAGCCAAAATGGCTTCAGGAAGTGTTTTTGATTTTTCTCTAAGACATCTTTTCTTGTGTTTTCCAGAATTTCCTAAAGTGCCTTATAAACATTTTTGGTGGTGTTTTTCTAAAAATTCTTTTCGGCGTCTTTTGAATGTGTTTTGTGGCTTTTTTTGTAGCACACAAAAGTCATTCAGGACCCTTTATAGGGTCTTTCGAACCTTACCGTTGACTTGTAGTATAGGTATGGAGCTGTTCAAAGTGAAAAACAGCTGAAAATTGATATGGTAATTTCAGTTCTAATTTCAGAGCTGACTGACTCCAAATCCACATTATGAAGAGGGAAAAGCTTTAAACTGTGAATGGTTCCCATTGATGATGACTTTAAATCAGATTTTTGCATTTTACTGAGACCTTGTATTTTCTTTTCATTTTCTGAGATGTCTTCCAGAGGGTTGATCACTGAGCTTGATCATGGTGCTATTAGAAAACGTGTGTGAAACTCATAACAGCTTGAAGTCCGAGTAGTCGTGTCCGAGTGGTTAAGGAGATGGGGAAGAAATCCATTGGGGTCTCCCCGCGCAGGTGCAAATCCTGCCGACTACGTCTATGTTTCAATAACTTTTTGACCTTTTATCTCTGTTGTTCAATTTGCATGTTTACTAGTCTTTTCCCCATGACAGTGATCTGTGATGGAGCGAGTTTCTTGGACCAAACTGACTTTATCTTTGACTGTTCTTTAGATAATCTATTCTGGAGCAACATTACATGTGTGACTTGCCGCTAATCAAAAGAAGCACCGTGGGTGCCATCAGGTAAGAGGTTTTTCTCTTGATCTTCTCCAGCAGCCACAGACCTCTGTCCTGGCTAATGGACTGGGACATGCACTTTGATTTGCACAAACCTTAAATTATCTCTCAGATGAAGCCTTTTACCATGCAATGCTAATCTTTATCGACTACTGGATGAACAGTTTTCTAACAGTATACGTTTTGCAATTTATTTTTTTCACACTTTTTCCAAGTAACAGATACAGCAATCTTTTTACTAGCCACTTTTCATCAACATTTCAAACTGTCCTAGCTGTGATATCGTGGAAATGTTGGTAAATTTGTGGAATGAAAGGTTATAAAATATCAATTTACCATTGTGTATAATTGCAGATTTGCACTGCAGCTTTGGAGCCTGTTTTCGCCATCGTTCACGATTTCATATGCTTTATTCAGCACAACAAGCCGCAGCCATGACTGTGTCAAGGTTGGTTCCATGGTGTAATGGTTAGCACTCTGGACTTTGAATCCAGTGATATGAGTTCAAATCTCAGTGGAACCTGGGCACTCTTTTTGATTTTTCCATCTGCACTCAGATCGACGATGCCCAATGTTTATGATGAAACAAGCAATTTAAAATCCACATAATAAAAGACAAAAAAAGAGTTCAAGGATTCATGGAATACCATGGTGAAAGCTGTCAATCAAGTAGGATTAGCAAAAATTAAAATTGTCTTTATCACTCATTGTCTATGTCACTCATTGTCTATGTCATACCAAGCAATCTCATACTCTGTGACTTGAGTCAATATTCACATAACACTCTTTCCAAGTGGGTGAATCTGACAAGGATTGGAAGCCAAAATGGCGTCAGGAAGTGTTTTTGATTTTTCTCTAAGCCATCTTTTCTTGTGTTTTCCAGAATTTCCTAAAGTGCCTTATAAACATTTTTGATGGTGTTTTTCTAAAAATTCTTTTCGGCGTCTTTTGAATGTGTTTTGTGGCTTTTTTTGTAGCACACAAAAGTCAATCAGGACCCTTTATAGGGTCTTTCGAACCTTACCGTTGACTTGTATTATAGGTATGGAGCTGTTCAAAGTGAAAAACAGCTGAAGATTGATATGGTAATTTCAGTTAACTGCTGGACATTTTTGGAAACTTGAGATGGTTAATAGACGCTCCAAAGCTTGATCAAATGAACATCAAGTCTTTTTTACTTGGAAATGATTATGTTCAGTCTTCTCAGCATTTTTGGATTATTTTTAAAGATGTTTTTGGAGCTGACTGACTCCAAATCCACATTATGAAGAGGGAAAAGCTTTAAACTGTGAATGGTTCCCATTGATGATGACGTTAAATCAGATTTTTGCATTTTACTGAGACCTTGTATTTTCTTTTCATTTTCTGAGATGTCTTCCAGAGGGTTGATCACTGAGCTTGATCATGGTGCTATTAGAAAACATGTTTGAAACTCATAACGGCTTGACGTCCGAGTAGTCGTGGCCGAGTGGTTGAGGCGATGGACTAGAAATCCATTGGGGTCTCCCCGCGCAGGTTCAAATCCTGCCGACTACGTCTATGTTTCAAGAAGTTTTTGACCTTTTATCTTTGTTGTTCAATTTGCATGTTTACTAGTCTATTCCCCATGACAGTGATCTGTGATGGAGCGAGTTTCTAGGACCAAACTGACTTTATCTTTGACTGTTCTTTAGATAATTTATTCTGGAGCAATATTACATGTGCGACTTGCCGCTAATCAAAAGAAGCACCGTGGGTGCCATCAGTTAAGAGGTTTTTCTCTTGATCTTGTCCAGCAGCCACAGACCGCTGTCCTGGCTAATGGACTGGGACATGCACTTTGATTTGCACAAACCTTAAATTATCTCTCAGATGAAGCCTTTTACCATGCAATGCTAATCTTTATCAACTACTGGATGAACAGTTTTCTAACAGTATAAGTTTTGCAATTTATTTTTTTCACACTTTTTCCAAGTAACAGATACAGCAATCTTTTTACTAGCCACTTTTCATCAACATTTCAAACTGTCCTAGCTGTGATATCGTGGAAATGTTGGTAAATTTGTGGAATGAAAGGTTATAAGATATCAATTTACCATTGTGTATGATTGCAGATTTGCACTGCAGCTTTGGAGCCTGTTTTCGCCATCGTTCACGATTTCATATGCTTTATTCAGCACAACAAGCTGCAGACATGACTGTGTAATGGTTGGTTCCATGGTGTAATGGTTAGCACTCTGGACTTTGAATCCTGTTATCTGAATTCAAATCTCAGTGGAACCTGGGCACACATTTCGATTTTTCCATCTGCACTCAGATAGACGATGCCCAATGTTTATGATGAAACAAGCAATTTAAAATCCACATAATAAAAGACAAAAAAAGAGTTCAAGGATTCATGGAATACCATGGTCAAAGCTGTCAATCAAGTAGGATTAGCAAAAATTAAAATTGTCTATGTCACTCATTGTCTATGTCATACCAAGCAATCTCATACTCTGTGACTTGAGTCAATATTCACATAACACTCTTTCCAAGTGGTTGAATCTGACAAGGATTTGAAGCCAAAATGGCTTCAGTAAGTGTTTTTGATTTTTCTCTAAGCCATCTTTTCTTGTGTTTTCCAGAATTTCCTAAAGTGCCTTATAAACATTTTTGGTGGTGTTTTTCTAAAAATTCTTTTCGGCGTCTTTTGAATGTGTTTTGTGGCTTTTTTTGTAGCACACAAAAGTCAATCAGGACCCTTTATAGGGTCTTTCGAACCTTACCGTTGACTTGTAGTATAGGTATGGAGCTGTTCAAAGTGAAAAACATCTGAAGATTGATATGGTAATTTCAGTTAACCGTTGGACATTTTTGGAAACTTGAGATGGTTAATAGACGCTCCAAAGCCTGATCAAATGAACATCAAGTCTTTTTTACTTGGAAATGATTATGTTCAGTCTTCTCAGCATTTTTGGATTATTTTTAAGGATGTTTTTGGAGCTGACTGACTCCAAATCCACATTATGAAGAGGGAAAAGCTTTAAACTGTGAATGGTTCCCATTGATGATGACTTTAAATCAGATTTTTGCATTTTACTGAGACCTTGTATTTTCTTTTCATTTTCTGAGATGTCTTCCAGAGGGTTGATCACTGAGCTTGATCATGGTGCTATTAGAAAACATGTGTGAAACTCATAACAGCTTGACGTCCGAGTAGTCGTGGCCGAGTGGTTAAGGCGATGGACTAGAAATCCATTGGGGTCTCCCCGCGCAGGTTCAAATCCTGCCGACTACGTCTATGTTTCAATAACTTTTTGACCTTTTATCTTTGTTGTTCAATTTGCATCTTTACTAGTCTATTCCCCATGACAGTGATCTGTGATGGAGCGAGTTTCTAGGACCAAACTGACTTTATCTTTGACTGTTCTTTAGATAATCTATTCTGGAGCAACATTACATGTGCGACTTGCCACTAATCAAAAGAAGCACCGTGGGTGCCATCAGGTAAGAGGTTTTTCACTTGATCTTGTCCAGCAGCCACAGACCGCTCTCCTGGCTAATGGACTGGGACATGCACTTTGATTTGCACAAACCTTAAATTATCTCTCAGATGAAGCCTTTTACCATGCAATGCTAATCTTTATCAACTACTGGATGAACAGTTTTCTAACAGTATAAGTTTTGCAATTTATTTTTTTCACACTTTTTCCAAGTAACAGATACAGCAATCTTTTTACTAGCCACTTTTCATCAACATTTCAAACTGTCCTAGCTGTGATATCGTGGAAATGTTGGTAAATTTGTGGAATTTAAGGTTATAAGATATCAATTTACCATTGTGTATGATTGCAGATTTGCACTGCAGCTTTGGAGCCTGTTTTCGCCATCGTTCACGATTTCATATGCTTTATTCAGCACAACAAGCCGCAGCCATGACTGCATCATGGTTGGTTCCCTGGTGTAATGGTTAGTACTCTGGGCTTTGAATCCAGTGATCTGAGTTCAAATCTCAGTGGAACTTGGGCACACATTTCGTTTTTTCCATCTGCACTCAGATCGACGATGCCCAATGTTTATGATGAAACAAGCAATTTAAAATCCACATAATAAAAGACAAAAAAAGAATTCAAGAATTCTTGCAATACCATGGTCAAAGCTGTCAATCAAGTAGGATTATCAAAAATTAAAATTGTATATGTCGTACCAAGCAATCTCATACTCTGTGACTTGAGTCAATATTCACATAACACTCTTTCCAAGTGGGTGAATCTGACAAGGATTTGAAGCCAAAATGGCTTCAATAAGTGTTTTTGATTTTTCTCTAAGCCATCTTTTCTTGTGTTTTCCAGAATTTCCTAAAGTGCCTTATAAACATTTTTGGTGGTGTTTTTCTAAAAATTCTTTTCGGCATCTTTTGAATGTGTTTTGTGGCTTTTTTTGTAGCACACAAAAGTCAATCAGGACCCTTTATAGGGTCTTTCGAACCTTACCGTTGACTTGTATTATAGGTATGGAGCTGTTCAAAGTGAAAAACATCTGAAGATTGATATGGTAATTTCAGTTAACCGCTGGACATTTTTGGAAACTTGAGATGGTTAATAGACGCTCCAAAGCCTGATCAAATGAACATCAAGTCTTTTTTACTTGGAAATGATTATGTTCAGTCTTCTCAGCATTTTCGGATTATTTTTAAGGATGTTTTTGGAGCTGACTGACTCCAAATCCACATTATGAAGAGGGAAAAGCTTTAAACTGTGAATGGTTCCAATTGATGATGATGACTTTAAATCAGATTTTTGCATTTTACTGAGACCTTGTATTTTCTTTTCATTTTCTGAGATGTCTTCCAGAGGGTTGATCACTGAGCTTGATCATGGTGCTATTAGAAAACGTGTGTGAAATTCATAACAGCTTGACGTCTGAGTAGTTGTGGCCAAGTGGTTTAGGCGAAGGACTAAAAATCCATTGGGGTATCCCCGTGCAGGTTCAAATCCTGCTGACTACCTCTATGTTTCAATATCTTTTTGACCTTTTATCTTTGTTGTTCAATTTGCATGTTTACTAGTCTATTCTCCATGACAGTGATCTGTGATGGAGCGAGTTTCCAGGAACAAACTGACTTTATCTTTGACTGTTCTTTAGATAATCTATTCTGGAGCAACATTACATGTGCGACTTGCCGCTAATGAAAAGAAGCACCGTGGGTGCCATCAGGTAAGAGGTTTTTCTCTTGATCTTGTCCAGCAGCCACAGACCGCTGTCCTGGCTAATGGACTGAGACATGCACTTTGATTTGCACAAACCTTAAATTATCTCTCAGATGAAGCCTTTTAACCATGCAATGCTAATCTTTATCGACTACTGGATGAACAGTTTTCTAACAGTATAAGTTTTGCAATTTATTTTTTTCACACTTTTTCCAAGTAACAGATACAGCAATCTTTTTACTAGCCACTTTTCATCAACATTTCAAACTGTCCTAGCTGTGATATCGTGGAAATGTTGGTAAATTTGTGGAATGAAAGGTTATAAGATATCAATTTACCATTGTGTATGATTGCAGATTTGCACTGCAGCTTTGGAGCCTGTTTTCGCCATCGTTCATGATTTCATATGCTTTATTCAGCACAACAAGCCGCAGCCATAACTGTGTGATGGTTGGTTCCATGGTGTTATGGTTAGCACTCTGAACTTTGAATCCAGTGATCTGAGTTCAAATCTCAGTGGCACATGGGCACACATTTTGATTTTTCCATCTGCACTCAGATCGACGATGCCCAATGTTTATGATGAAACAAGCAATTTAAAATCCACATAATAAAAGACAAAAATTGAGTTCAAGGATTCATGGAATACCATGGTCAAAGCTGTCAATCAAGTAGGATTAGCAAAAATTAAAATTGTCTATATCACTCATTGTCTATGTCATACCAAGCAATCTCATACTCTGTGACTTGAGTCAATATTCACATAACACTCTTTCCAAGTGCGTGAATCTGACAAGGATTTGAAGCCAAAATGGCTTCAGGAAGTGTTTTTGATGTTTCTCTAAGCCTTCTTTTCTTGTGTTTTTCAGAATTTCCTAAAGTGCCTTATAAACATTTTTGGTGGTGTTTTTCTAAAAATTCTTTTCGGCATCTTTTGAATGTGTTTTGTGGCTTTTTTTGTAGCACACAAAAGTCAATCAGGACCCTTTATAGGGTCTTTCGAACCTTACCGTTGACTTGTAGTATAGGTATGGAGCTGTTCAAAGTGAAAAACATCTGAAGATTGATATGGTAATTTCAGTTAACCGTTGGACATTTTTGGAAACTTGAGATGGTTAATAGATGCTCCAAAGCCTGATCAAATGAACATCAAGTCTTTTTTACTTGGAAATGATTATGTTCAGTCTTCTCAGCATTTTCGGATTATTTTTAAGGATGTTTTTGGAGCTGACTGACTCCAAATCCACATTATGAAGAGGGAAAAGCTTTAAACTGTGAATGGTTCCCATGGATGATGAATTTAAATCAGATTTTTGCATTTTACTGAGACCTTGTATTTTCTTTTCATTTTCTGAGATGTCTTCCAGAGGGTTGATCACTGAGCTTGATCATGGAGCTATTAGAAAACGTGTGTGAAACTCATAACAGCTTGACGTCTGAGTAGTCGTGGCCGAGTGGTTAAGGCGATGGACTAGAAATCCATTGGGGTTTTCCCCGCGCAGCGTCAAATCCTGCCGACTACGTCTATGTTTCAATAACTTTTTGACCTTTTATCTTTGTTGTTCAATTTGCATGTTTACTAGTCTATTCCCCATGACAGTGATCTGTGATGGAGCGAGTTTCTTGGACCAAACTGACTTTATGTTTGACTGTTCTTTAGATAATTTATTCTGGAGCAAAATTACATGTGCGACTTGCCGCTAATCAAAAGAAGCACCGTGGGTGCCATCAGGTAAGAGGTTTTTCTCTTGATCTTGTCCAGCAGCCACAGACCGCTGTCCTGGCTAATGGACTGGGACATGCACTTTGATTTGCACAAACCTTAAATTATCTCTCAGATGAAGCCTTTTACCATGCAATGCTAATCTTTATCGACTACTGGATGAACAGTTTTCTAACAGTATAAGTTTTGCAATTTATTTTTTTCACACTTTTTCCAAGTAACAGATACAGCAATCTTTTTACTAGCCACTTTTCATCAACATTTCAAACTGTCCTAGCTGTGATATCGTGGAAATGTTGGTAAATTTGTGGAATGAAAGGTTATAAGATATCAATTTACCATTGTGTATGATTGCAGATTTGCACTGCAGCTTTGGAGCCTGTTTTCGCCATCGTTCACAATTTCATATGCTTTATTCAGCACAACAAGCCGCAGCCATAATTGTGTTATGGTTGGTTTCATGGTGTTATGGTTAGCACTCTGAACTTTGAATCCAGTGTTCTGAGTTCAAATCTCAGTGGAACCTGGGCACACATTTTGATTTTTCCATCTGCACTCAGATCGACGATGCCCAATGTTTATGATGAAACAAGCAATTTAAAATCCACATAATAAAAGACGAAAAATAAGTTCAAGGATTCATGGAATACCATGGTCAAAGCTGTCAATCAAGTAGGATTAGCAAAAATTAAAATTGTCTATATCACTCAATGTCTATGTCATACCAAGCAATCTCATACTCTGTGACTTGAGTCAATATTCACATAACACTCTTTCCAAGTGGGTGAATCTGACAACGATTTGAAGCCAAAATGGCTTCAGCAAGTGTTTTTGATGTTTCTCTAAGCCATCTTTTCTTGTGTTTTTCATAATTTCCTAAAGTGCCTTATAAACATTTTTGGTGGTGTTTTTCTAAAAATTCTTTTCGGCATCTTTTGAATGTGTTTTGTGGCTTTTTTTGTAGCACACAAAAGTCAATCAGGACCCTTTATAGGGTCTTTCGAACCTTACCATTGACTTGTATTATAGATATGGAGCTGTTCAAAGTGAAAAACATCTGAAGATTGATATGGTAATTTCAGTTAACCGCTGGACATTTTTGGAATCTTGATATGGTTAATAGACGCTCCAAAGCCTGATCAAAAGAACATCAAGTCTTTTTTACTTGGAAATGATTATGTTCAGTCTTCTCAGCATTTTCGGATTATTTTTAAGGATGCTTTTGGAGCTGACTGACTCCAAATCCACATTATGAAGAGGGAAAAGCTTTAAACTGTGAATGGTTCCCATTGATGATGACTTTAAATCAGATTTTTGCATTTTACTGAGACCTTGTATTTTCTTTTGATTTTCTGAGATGTCTTCCAGAGGGTTGATCACTGAGCTTGATCATGGTGCTATTAGAAAACGTGTGTGAAACTCATAACTGCTTGACGTCCGAGTAGTCGTGGCTGAGTGGTTAAGGCGATGGGCTAGAAATCCATTGGGGTCTCCAAGCGCACATGCAAATCCTGCTGACTACGTCTATGTTTCAATAACATTTTGACCTTTTATCTTTGTTGTTCAATTTGCATGTTTACTAGTCTATTCCCCATGACAGTGATCTGTGATGGAGCGAGTTTCTAGGACCAAACTGACTTTATCTTTGACATTTCTTTAGATAATCTATTCTGGAGCAACATTACATGTGCGACTTGCCACTAATCAAAAGAAGCACCGTGGGTGCCATCAGGTAAGAGGTTTTTCTCTTGATCTTGTCCAGCAGCCACAGACCGCTGTCCTGGCTAATGGACTGGGACATGCACTTTGATTTGCACAAACCTTAAATTATCTCTCAGATGAAGCCTTTTACCATGCAATGCTAATCTTTATCGACTACTGGATGAACAGTTTTCTAACAGTATAAGTTTTGCAATTTATTGTTTTCACACTTTTTCCAAGTAACAGATACAGCAATCTTTTTACTAGCCACTTTTCATCAACATTTCAAACTGTCCCAGCTGTGATATCGTGGAAATGTTGGTAAATTTGTGGAATGAAAGGTTATAAGACATCAATTTACCATTGTGTATGATTGCAGATTTGCACTGCAGCTTTGGAGCCTGTTTTCGCCATCGTTCACAATTTCATATGCTTTATTCAGCAAAACAAGCCGCAGCCATGACTGCGTCATGGTTGGTTCCATGGTGTAATGGTTAGCACTCTGGACTTTGAATCCAGTGATCTGAGTTCAAATCTCAGTAGAACCTGGGCACACATTTTGATTTTTCCATCTGCACTCAGATCGACGATACCCAATGTTTATGATGAAACAAGCAATTTAAAATCCACATAATAAAAGACCAAAAAAGAGTTCAAGGATTCATGGAATACCATGGTCAAAGCAGTCAATCAAGTAGGATTAGCAAAAATTAAAATTGTCTATGTCACTCATTGTCTATGTCATACCAAGCAATCTCATACTCTGTGACTTGAGTCAATATTCACATAACACTCTTTCTAAGTGGGTGAATCTGACAAGGATTTGAAGCCAAAATGGCTCCAGGAAGTGTTTTTGATTTTTCTCTAAGCCATCTTTTCTTGTGTTTTCCAGAATTTCCTAAAGTGCCTTATAAACATTTTTGGTGGTGTTTTTCTAAAAATTCTTTTCGGCGTCTTTTGAATGTGTTTTGTGGCTTTTTTTGTAGCACACAAAAGTCAATCAGGACCCTTTATAGGGTCTTTCGAACCTTACCGTTGACTTGTATTATAGGTATGGAGCTGTTCAAAGTGAAAAACAGCTGAAGATTGATATGGTAATTTCAGTTAACCGCTGGACATTTTTGGAAACTTCAGATGGTTAATAGACGCTCCAAAGCCTGATCAAATGAACATCAAGTCTTTTTTCATGTTATGTGAATATTGACTCAAGTCACAGAGTATGAGATTGTTTGGTATGACATAGACAATTTTAATTTTTGCTAATCCTACTTGATCCTAATCCTACTGCTTTGACGATGGTATTCCATGAATCCTTGAACTCATTTTTTGTCTTTTATTATGTGGATTTTAAATTGCTTGTTTCATCATCAACATTGGGCATCGTCGATCTGAGTGCAGATGGAAAAATCGAAATGTGTGCCCAGGTTCTACTGAAATTTGAACTCAGATCACTGGATTCAAAGTCCAGAGTGCTAACCATTACACCATGGAACCAACCATGACGCAATCATGTCTGCGGCTTGTTTTGCTGAATAAAGCATATGAAATCGTGAACGATGGCGAAAACAGGCTCCAAAGCTGCAGTGCAAATCTGCAATCATACACAATGGTAAATTGATATCTTATAACCTTTCATTCCACAAATTTACCAACATTTCCACGATATCACAGCTAGCGCAGTTTGAAATGTTGATGAAAAGTGGCTAGTAAAAAGATTGCTGCATCTGTTACTTGGAAAAAGTGTGAAAAAAATAAATTGCAAAACTTATAATGTTAGAAAACTGTTCATCCAGTAGTCGATAAAGATTAGCATTGCATGGTAAAAGGCTTCATCTGAGAGATAATTTAAGGTTTGTGCAAATCAAAGTGCATGTCCCAGTCCATTAGCCAGGACAGAGGTCTGTGGCTGCTGGACAAGTTCAAGAGAAAAACCTCTTACCTCATGGCACCCACGGTGCTTCTTTTGATTAGCGGCAAGTCGCACATGTAATGTTGCTCCAGAATAGATTATCTAAAGAACAGTCAAAGATAAAGTCAGATTGGTCCTAGAAACTCGCTCCATCACAGATCACTGTCATGGGGAATAGACTAGTAAACATGCAAATTGAACAACAAAGATAAAAGGTCAAAAAGTTATTGAAACGTAGTCGGCAGGATACTGCACGGGGAGACCCCAATGGATTTCAAGTCCATCGCCTTAACCACTCGGCCACGACTACTCGGACATCAAGCTGTTATGAACTTCACACATGTTTTTAACATGGACTAGAAATCCATTGGGGTTTTCCCGCACAGGTTCAAATCCTGCCGTCTATGTTTCAATAACTTTTTGACCTTTTATCTTTGTTGTTCAATTTGCATGTTTACTAGTCTATTCCCCATGACAGTGATCTGTGATGGAGCGAGTCTCTAGGACCAAACTGACTTTATCTTTATCTGTTCTTTAGATAATCTATTCTGGAGCAACATTACATGTGCGACTTGCCGCTAATCAAAAGAAGCACCGTGGGTGCCATCATGTAAGAGGTTTTTCTCTTGATCTTGTCCAGCAGCCACAGACCGCTGTCCTGGCTGATGGACTGGGACATGTGCTTTGATGTGCACAAACCTTAACCCCTTCACCCCCAAGGGTGGTTTGCACGTTCAGTAGTTCTCGCCACAGCCTTTGGCCTAGGTGCCTCCATCTCGGTATCCGAAGTCCAGCACCGTTAGCTGGACTTGCCACCGTCAACTGCCAAGGCAGTGCTTGCTAGCACAGGTACCTCCTGCCTAGTAACCGTGGTCCAGCACCGTCAGCTGTTCCTCGGTAGTGCCATTGGCTCTTGTAGCTTTTGCTACCCATCTGGGTTCCAGCACTGTCAGCTGGTTCTCAGCAGTGTCTTTGGCACGGGTACTCCCTGTTGCCCAGCCTGTTTTCAGCACGCCTGCTGTTTCCGGGTAGTGTCAAGGTCACTATGCCACCAATCCGTTGTCCTGTCGTCTTGCGGCCGGGTTAGCCGACTCTACGGTGCCTGCAGTTTAGGTGACTCCTATGTGGGCTGCGGGAACTGGCACTGAAGGCTGGATCCGTAGTGCCAATGGGACATGGACCCCCTGTAGGACTGTGGGTTTCGGTAACTGCGGCCGGCTTGCGGCCTGGCTACTTTGCTTTGAATGGGTACCTCCTGCCACCCACCCGG
This sequence comes from Dendrobates tinctorius, assembly GCF_039654945.1. Taxonomy (NCBI): domain Eukaryota; kingdom Metazoa; phylum Chordata; class Amphibia; order Anura; family Dendrobatidae; genus Dendrobates; species Dendrobates tinctorius. The sequence continues at coordinate 6,178,761 of NW_027361716.1, forward strand.
GTTCCAGCACTGTCTGCTGGTTCTCGCCAGGGCCTTTAGCCTAGGTGCCTCCAACTCGGTATCCGAAGTCCAGCACCGTCAGCTGGTCCTTGGTAGTGCTTTTTAGCACAGGTACCTTCTGCTTAGTAACCGTGGTGCAGCACCGTCAGTTGTTCTTCGGTAGTGCCATTGGCTCTTGTTCCTTCTGCTACCCATCCGGGTGCCAGCACTGTCTGCTGGTGCTCGCCACAGCCTTTGGCCTAGGTGCCTCCATCTCGGTATCCGAGGTCCAGCACCGTCAGCTGGTTCTTGGTAGTGCTTTTTAGCACAGGTACCTTCTGCTTAGTAACCGTGGTCCAGCACCGTCAGTTGGTCCTCGGTAGTGCCATTGGCTCTTGTTCCTTCTGCTACCCATCCGGGTGCCAGCACTGTCTGCTGGTTCTCGCCAGTTTCTCAGCCTTCTTGTACCTTCTGCTACATTTCCAAGATCAAGCTTTTTGAAATTGTCTTTGGTAATCCTTATTGATCTCCATGACGACGACCCTGATGACGACGACCCTGAAGACCACACCAAAGAAGACCAGAAATATGACCCTAAATAATAAGACCAAGAGAACAAAGAACATGAAGACAACCACCAAGATACAGAACAAAAGACAGAAGAACAAGAAGCAGAAGAAGCAAAAGCAGAAGAACAGAAAGCAGAAGAACATTAAGCATAAGACTAAAAATCAGCATAGAAGAAATCAAAATTATAAGCAGAAGAAGACTAAGCAGTAAATGGGGGTGAGTCCGTTCCTCCTCGTGGTGCCCCTGCTGCAGGCCAAACTGAGCGCGGACAAATCCTGTTGTAAATCTTTAGTGACAGGCAGAACGTAAGGTGTAATCTTATAACTTTTATAGATAAGTACTACAGGAATGCCTGTCATCATAAGAAAATGAAGACAAAGAAGAATAGGAAGAAGATGAAGAAATAGCATATTAAAGTTAATAATAGCTGAATAAGAAGAATATGAAGAATGGAAAAAAAATTAATGGGAAGAAGATGAAGAAGAAGATGAATAAGGTGAAGAAAAAGTTGATGAAAAAAATGCTACTGCTGCGTTCATGAAGGAGAAAGTGTGGGAGAAGTACAAAAGAAGGTGAAGAGCATGGAAGTTGTGAAACATACATATCTGACAAAATATAAAAAAAAGGTTAACATAGTCAATATCTTTTTAACTCCGAACGTCTTGAAAAAAAAAATTGGAATTAATGCTATGCCATGTGATTTGAATAAACCACTATGCCTTTATTTGTCTCCTCCACCAATACATTCTACATGATTCTTATTTGTTTTCAATTATGTAGAATTAGCCAACAAGGAAATAAAGGGCTTTTTTTAATTCCGATACCGGAAGTCCCATTGACTTGAATGGGACTTCCGGTATCGGAATCGGCGATACCCGATATTTTTTTCGTATCGGGCGATACCATCCGATACGATACTTTTGGGTATCGAACGGTATCTCTCAACACTAATGATGACTTTAAATCAGATTTTTGCAAAAGCTATCAATCAAGTAGGATAAGCAAAATGTAAAATTAGCTTCAGGAAACAAAACTCATTGTCTATGTCATACCAAGCAATCTCATACTCTGTGACTTGAGTCAATATTCACATAACACTCTTTCCAAGTGGGTGAATCTGACAAGGATTTGAAGCCAAAATGGCTTCAGGAAGTGTTTTTGATTTTTCTCTAAGCCATCTTTTCTTGTGTTTTCCAGAATTTCCTAAAGTGCCTTATAAACATTTTTGGTGGTGTTTTTCTAAAAATTCTTTTCGGCGTCTTTTGAATGTGTTTTGTGGCTTTTTTTGTAGCACACAAAAGTCAATCAGGACCCTTTATAGGGTCTTTCGAACCTTACCGTTGACTTGTATTATAGGTATGGAGCTGTTCAAAGTGAAAAACAGCTGAAGATTGATATGGTAATTTCAGTTAACCGCTGGACATTTTTGGAAACTTGACATGGTTAATAGACGCTCCAAAGCCTGATCAAATGAACATCAAGTCTTTTTTACTTGGAAATGATTATGTTCAGTCTTCTCAGCATTTTCGGATTATTTTTAAGGATGTTTTTGGAGCTGACTGACTCCAAATCCACATTATGAAGAGGGAAAAGCTTTAAACTGTGAATGGTTCCCATTGATGATGATGACTTTAAATCAGATTTTTGCATTTTACTGAGACCTTGTATTTTCTTTTCATTTTCTGAGATGTCTTCCAGAGGGTTGATCCCTGAGCTTGATCATGGTGCTATTAGAAAACGTGTGTGAAACTCATAACAGCTTGACGTCTGAGTAGTCGTGGCCGAGTGGTTACGGCGATGGACTAGAAATCCATTGTCTCCCCGTGCAGGTTCAAAGCCTGCTGACTACGTCTATGTTTCAATAACTTTTTGACCTTTTATCTTTGTTGTTCAATTTGCATGTTTACTAGTCTATTCCCCATGACAGTGATATATGATGGAGCGAGTTTCTCGGACCAAACTGACTTTATCTTTGACTGTTCTTTAGATAATCTATTCTGGAGCAACATTACATGTGCGACTTGCCGCTAATCAAAAGAAGCACCGTGGGTGCCATCAGGTAAGAGGTTTTTCTCTTGATCTTGTCCAGCAGCCACAGACCGCTGTCCTGGCTAAAGGACTGGGACATGCACTTTGATTTGCACAAACCTTAAATTATCTCTCAGATGAAGCCTTTTACCATGCAATGCTAATCTTTATCGACTACTGGATGAACAGTTTTCTAACAGTATAAGTTTTGCAATTTATTTTTTTCACACTTTTTCCAAGTAACAGATACAGCAATCTTTTTACTAGCCACTTTTCATCAACATTTCAAACTGCGCTAGCTGTGATATCGTGCAAATGTTGGTAAATTTGTGGACTGAAAAGTTATAAGATTTCAATTTACCATTGTGTATGATTGCAGATTTGCACTGCAGCTTTGGAGCCTGTTTTCGCCATCATTCACGATTTCATATGCTTTATTCAGCACAACAAGCTGCAGCCATGACTGTGTCATTGTTGGTTCCATGGTGTAATGGTAAGCACTCTGGTCTTTGCATCCAGTGAGCTGAGTTCAAAGCTCAGTGGAACCTGGGCACACATTTCGATTTTTCCATCTCCACTCAGATCGACGATGCCCAATGTTTATTATGAAACAAGCAATTTAAAATCCACATAATAAAAGACAAAAAAAGAGTTCAAGGATTCATGGAATACCATGGTCAAAGCTGTCAATCAAGTAGGATTAGCAAAAATTAAAATTGTCTATGTCACTCATTGTCTATGTCATACCAAGCAATCTCATACTCTGTGACTTGAGTCAATATTCACATAACACTCTTTCCAAGTGGGTGAATCTGACAAGGATTTGAAGCCAAAATGGCTTCAGGAAGTGTTTTTGATTTTTCTCTAAACCATCTTTTCTATTGTTTTCCAGAATTTCCTAAAGTGCCTTATAAACATTTTTGGTGGTGTTTTTCTAAAAATTCTTTTCGGCGTCTTTTGAATGTGTTTTGTGGCTTTTTTTGTAGCACTCAAAAGTCAATCAGGACCCTTTATAGGGTCTTTCGAACCTTACCGTTGACTTGTAGTATAGGTATGGAGCTGTTCAAAGTGAAAAACAGCTGAAGATTGATATGGTAATTTCAGTTAACCGCTGGACATTTTTGGAAACTTGACATGGTTAATAGACGCTCCAAAGCCTGATCAAATGAACATCAAGTCTTTTTTACTTGGAAATTATTATGTTCAGTCTTCTCAGCATTTTCGGATTATTTTTAAGGATGTTTTTGGAGCTGACTGACTCCAAATCCACATTATGAAAGGGAAAAGCTTTAAACTGTGAATGGTTCCCATTGATGATGACTTTAAATCAGATTTTTGCATTTTACTGAGACCTTGTATTTTCTTTTCATTTTCTGAGATGTCTTCCAGAGGGTTGATCACTGAGCTTGGTCATGGTGCTATTAGAAAACGTGTGTGAAACTCTTAACAGCTTGATGTCCGAGTAGTCGTGGCCGAGTGGTTAAGGTGATGGGCAAGAAATCCATTGGGGTCTCCCCGCGCAGGTGCAAATCCTGCCGACTACGTCAATGTTTCAATAACTTTTTGACCTTTTATCTTTGTTGTTCAATTTGCATGTTTACTAGTCTATTCCCCATGACAGTGATCTGTGATGGAGCGAGTTTCTCGGACCAAACTGACTTTATCTTTGACTGTTCTTTAGAAAATCTATTCTGGAGCAACATTACATGTGCGACTTGCCGCTAATCAAAAGAAGCACCGTGGGTGCCATCAGGTAAGAGGTTTTTCCCTTGATCTTGTCCAGCAGCCACAGACCGCTGTCCTGGCTAATGGACTGGGACATGCACTTTGATTTGCACAAACCTTAAATTATCTCTCAGATGAAGCCTTTTACCACGCAATGCTAATCTTTATCGACTACTGGATGAACAGTTTTCTAACAGTATAAGTTTTGCAATTTATTTTTTTCACACTTTTTCCAAGTAACAGATACAGCAATCTTTTTACTAGCCACTTTTCATCAACATTTCAAACTGTCCTAGCTGTGATATCGTGGAAATGTTGGTAAATTTGTGGAATGAAAGGTTATAAGATATCAATTTACCATTGTGTATGATTGCAGATTTGCACTGCAGCTTTGGAGCCTGTTTTCGCCATCGTTCACGATTTCATATGCTTTATTCAGCACAACAAACCGCAGCCATGACTGTGTCATGGTTGGTTCCATGGTGTAATTTTTAGCACTCTGTACTTTGAATCCAGTGATCCGAGATCAAATCTCAGTGGAACCTGGGCACACATTTCGATTTTTCCATCTGCACTCAGATCGACGATGCCCAATGTTTATGATGAAACAAGCAATTTAAAATCCACATAATAAAAGACAAAAAAAGAGTTCAAGGATCCATGGAATACCATGGTCAAAGCAGTCAATCAAGTAGTATTAGCAAAAATTAAAATTGTCTATATCACTCATTGTCTATGTCTTACCAAGCAATCTCATACTCTGTGACTTGAGTCAATATTCACATAACACTCTTTCCAAGTGGGTGAATCTGACAAGGATTTGAAGCCAAAATGGCTTCAGGAAGTGTTTTTGATTTTTCTCTAAGCCATCTTTTCTTGTGTTTTTCAGAATTTCCTAAAGTGCCTTATAAACATTTTTGGTGGTGTTTTTCTAAAAATTCTTTTCGGCGTCTTTTGAATGTGTTTTGTGGCTTTTTTTGTAGCACACAAAAGTCATTCAGGACCCTTTATAGGGTCTTTCGAACCTTACCGTTGACTTGTAGTATAGGTATGGAGCTGTTCAAAGTGAAAAACAGCTGAAGATTGATATGGTAATTTCAGTTAACCGCTGGACATTTTAGGAAACTTGACATGGTTAATAGACGCTCCAAAGCCTGATCAAATGAACATCAAGTCTTTTTTACTTGGAAATGATTATGTTCAGTCTTCTCAGCATTTTCGGATTATTTTTAAGGATGTTTTTGGAGCTGACTGACTCCAAATCCACATTATGAAAAGGGAAAAGCTTTAAACTGTGAATGGTTCCCATTGATGATGACTTTAAATCAGATTTTTGCATTTTACTGAGACCTTGTATTTTCTTTTCATTTTCTGAGATGTCTTCCAGAGGGTTGATCACTGAGCTTGATCATGGTGCTATTAGAAAACGTGTGTGAAACTCATAACAGCTTTAAGTCCGAGTAGTCGTGGCCGAGTGGTTAAGGCGATGGGCAAGAAATCCATTGGGGTTTCCCCGCGCAGGTGCAAATCCTGCTGACTACATCTATGTTTCAATAACTTTTTGACCTTTTATCTTTGTTGTTCAATTTGCATGTTTACTAGTCTATTCCCCATGACAGTGATCTGTGATGGAGCGAGTTTCCAGGACCAAACTGACTTTATCTTTGACTGTTCTTTAGATAATCTATTCTGGAGCAACATTACATGTGCGACTTGCCGCTAATGAAAAGAAGCACCGTGGGTGCCATCAGGTAAGAGGTTTTTCTCTTGATCTTGTCCAGCAGCCACAGACCGCTCTCCTGGCTAATGGACTGGGACATGCACTTTGATTTGCACAAACCTTAAATTATCTCTCAGATGAAGCCTTTTACCATGCAATGCTAATCTTTATCGACTACTGGATGAACAGTTTTCTAACAGTATAAGTTTTGCAATTTATTGTTTTCACACTTTTTCCAAGTAACAGATACAGCAATCTTTTTACTAGCCACTTTTCATCAACATTTCAAAATGCGCTAGCTGAGATATCGTGGAAATGTTGGTAAATTTGTGGAATGAAAGGTTATAAGATATCAATTTACCATTGTGTATGAATTCAGATTTGCACTGCAGCTTTGGAGCCTGTTTTTGCCATCGTTCACGATTTCATATGCTTTATTCAGCACAACAAGCCGCAGCCATGTCTGAGGCATGGTTGGATCCATGGTGTAATGGTTAGCACTCTGGACTTTGAATCCAGTGATCTGAGTTCAAATCTCAGTGGAACCTGGGCACACATTTTGATTTTTCCATCTGCACTCAGATCGACGATGCCCAATGTTTAAGATGAAACAAGCAATTTAAAATCCACATAATAAAAGACAAAAAAAAGTTCAAGGATTCATGGAATACCAAGGTCAAAGCTGTCAATCAAGTAGGATTAGCAAAAATTAAAATTGTCTATATCACTCATTTTCTATCTCACTCATTGTCTATGTCATACCAAGCAATCTCATACTCTGTGACTTGAGTCAATATTCACATAACACTCTTTCCAAGTGGGTGAATCTGACAAGGATTTGAAGCCAAAATGGCTTCAGGAAGTGTTTTTGATTTTTCTCTAAGACATCTTTTCTTGTGTTTTCCAGAATTTCCTAAAGTGCCTTATAAACATTTTTGGTGGTGTTTTTCTAAAAATTCTTTTCGGCGTCTTTTGAATGTGTTTTGTGGCTTTTTTTGTAGCACACAAAAGTCATTCAGGACCCTTTATAGGGTCTTTCGAACCTTACCGTTGACTTGTAGTATAGGTATGGAGCTGTTCAAAGTGAAAAACAGCTGAAGATTGATATGGTAATTTCAGTTCTAATTTCAGAGCTGACTGACTCCAAATCCACATTATGAAGAGGGAAAAGCTTTAAACTGTGAATGGTTCCCATTGATGATGACTTTAAATCAGATTTTTGCATTTTACTGAGACCTTGTATTTTCTTTTCATTTTCTGAGATGTCTTCCAGAGGGTTGATCACTGAGCTTGATCATGGTGCTATTAGAAAACGTGTGTGAAACTCATAACAGCTTGAAGTCCGAGTAGTCGTGTCCGAGTGGTTAAGGCGATAAGCAAGAAATTCATTGGGGTCTCCCCGCGCAGGTGCAAATCCTGCCGACTACGTCTATGTTTCAATAACTTTTTGACCTTTTATCTCTGTTGTTCAATTTGCATGTTTACTAGTCTATTCCCCATGACAGTGATCTGTGATGGAGCGAGTTTCTTATACCAAACTGACTTTATCTTTTACTGTTCTTTAGATAATCTATTCTGGAGCAACATTACATGTGCGACTTGCCGCTAATCAAAAGAAGCACCGTGGGTGCCATCAGGTAAGAGGTTTTTCTCTTGATCTTGTCCAGCAGCCACAGACCTCTGTCCTGGCTAATGGACTGGGACATGCACTTTGATTTGCACAAACCTTAAATTATCTCTCAGATGAAGCCTTTTACCATGCAATGCTAATCTTTATCGACTACTGGATGAACAGTTTTCTAACAGTATACGTTTTGCAATTTATTTTTTTCACACTTTTTCCAAGTAACAGATACAGCAATCTTTTTACTAGCCACTTTTCATCAACATTTCAAACTGTCCTAGCTGTGATATCGTGGAAATGTTGGTAAATTTGTGGAATGAAAGGTTATAAAATATCAATTTACCATTGTGTATGATTGCAGATTTGCACTGCAGCTTTGGAGCCTGTTTTCGCCATCGTTCACGATTTCATATGCTTTATTCAGCACAACAAGCCGCAGCCATGACTGTGTCATGGTTGGTTCCATGGTGTAATGGTTAGCACTCTGGACTTTGAATCCAGTGATCTGAGTTCAAATCTCAGTGGAACCTGGGCACTCATTTTGATTTTTCCATCTGCACTCAGATCGACGATGCCCAATGTTTATGATGAAACAAGCAATTTAAAATCCACATAATAAAAGACAAAAAAAGAGTTCAAGGATTCATGGAATACCATGGTCAAAGCTGTCAATCAAGTAGGATTAGCAAAAATTAAAATTGTCTTTATCACTCATTGTCTATGTCACTCATTGTCTATGTCATACCAAGCAATCTCATACTCTGTGACTTGAGTCAATATTCACATAACACTCTTTCCAAGTGGGTGAATCTGACAAGGATTTGAAGCCAAAATGGCTTCAGGAAGTGTTTTTGATTTTTCTCTAAGCCATCTTTTCTTGTGTTTTCCAGAATTTCCTAAAGTGCCTTATAAACATTTTTGGTGGTGTTTTTCTAAAAATTCTTTTCGGCGTCTTTTGAATGTGTTTTGTGGCTTTTTTTGTAGCACACAAAAGTCAATCAGGACCCTTTATAGGGTCTTTCGAACCTTACCGTTGACTTGTATTATAGGTATGGAGCTGTTCAAAGTGAAAAACATCTGAAAATTGATATGGTAATTTCAGTTAACCGCTGGACATTTTTGGAAACTTGACATGGTTAATAGACGCTCCAAAGACTGATCAAATGAACACCAAGTCTTTTTTACTTGGAAATGATTATTTTCAGTCTTCTCAGCATTTTCGGATTATTTTTAAGGATGTTTTTGGAGCTGACTGACTCCAAATCCACATTATGAAGAGGGAAAAGCTTTAAACTGTGAATGGTTCCCATTGATGATGACTTTAAATCAGATTTTTGCATTTTACTGAGACCTTGTATTTTCTTTTCATTTTCTGAGATGTCTTCCAGAGGGTTGATCACTGAGCTTGATCATGGTGCTATTAGAAAACATGTGTGAAACTCATAACAGCTTGACGTCCGAGTAGTCGTGGCCGAGTGGTTAAGGCGATGGACTTGAAATCCATTGGGGTCTCCCCGCGCAGGTTCAAATCCTGCCGATTACGTTTATGTTTCAATATCTTTTTGACCTTTTATCTTTGTTCAATTTGCATGTTTACTAGTCTATTCCCCATGACAGTGATCTGTGATGGAGCGAGTTTCCAGGACCAAACTGACTTTATCTTTGACTGTTCTTTAGATAATCTATTCTGTAGCAACATTACATGTGCTACTTGCCGCTAATCAAAAGAAGCACCGTGGGTGCCATCAGGTAAGAGGATTTTCTCTTGATCTTGTCCAGCAGCCACAGACCGCTGTCCTGGCTAATGGACTGGGACATGCACTTTGATTTGCACAAACCTTAAATTATCTCTCAGATGAAGCCTTTTACCATGCAATGCTAATCTTTATCGACTACTGGATGAACAGTTTTCTAACAGTATAAGTTTTGCAATTTATTTTTTTCACACTTTTTCCAAGTAACAGATAGAGCAATCTTTTCACTAGCCACTTTTCATCAACATTTCAAACTGCGCTAGCTGTGATATCGTGGAAATGTTGGTAAATTTGTGGAATGAAAGGTTATAAGATATCAATTTACCATTGTGTATGAATGCAGATTTGCACTGCAGCTTTGGAGCCCGTTTTCGCCATCGTTCACGATTTCATATGCTTTATTCAGCACAACAAGCCGCAGCCATGTCTGAGGCATGGTTGGTTCCATGGTGTAATGGTTAGCACGCTGGACTTTGAATCCAGTGATCTGAGTTCAAATCTCAGTGGAACCTGGGCACACATTTCGATTTTTCCATCTGCACTCAGATCGACGATGCCCAATGTTTAAGATGAAACAAGCAATTTAAAATCCACATAATAAAAGACAAAAAAAGTTCAAGGATTCATGGAATACCAAGGTCAAAGCTGTCAATCAAGTAGGATTAGCAAAAATTAAAATTGTCTATGTCACTCATTTTCTATGTCACTCATTGTCTATGTCATACCAAGCTATCTCATACTCTGTGACTTGAGTCAATATTCACATAACACTCTTTCCAAGTGGGTGAATCTGACAAGGATTTGAAGCCAAAATGGCTTCAGGAAGTGTTTTTGATTTTTCTCTAAGACATCTTTTCTTGTGTTTTCCAGAATTTCCTAAAGTGCCTTATAAACATTTTTGGTGGTGTTTTTCTAAAAATTCTTTTCGGCGTCTTTTGAATGTGTTTTGTGGCTTTTTTTGTAGCACACAAAAGTCATTCAGGACCCTTTATAGGGTCTTTCGAACCTTACCGTTGACTTGTAGTATAGGTATGGAGCTGTTCAAAGTGAAAAACAGCTGAAGATTGATATGGTAATTTCAGTTCTAATTTCAGAGCTGACTGACTCCAAATCCACATTATGAAGAGGGAAAAGCTTTAAACTGTGAATGGTTCCCATTGATGATGACTTTAAATCAGATTTTTGCATTTTACTGAGACCTTGTATTTTCTTTTCATTTTCTGAGATGTCTTCCAGAGGGTTGATCACTGAGCTTGATCATGGTGCTATTAGAAAACGTGTGTGAAACTCATAACAGCTTGAAGTCCGAGTAGTCGTGTCCGAGTGGTTAAGGTGATAAGCAAGAAATCCATTGGGGTCTCCCCGCGCAGGTGCAAATCCTGCCGACTACGTCTATGTTTCAATAACTTTTTGACCTTTTATCTCTGTTGTTCAATTTGCATGTTTACTAGTCTATTCCCCATGACAGTGATCTGTGATGGAGCGAGTTACTTGGACCAAACTGACTTTATCTTTGACTGTTCTTTAGATAATCTATTCTGGAGCAACATTACATGTGCGACTTGCCGCTAATCAAAAGAAGCACCGTGGGTGCCATCAGGTAAGAGGATTTTCTCTTGATCTTGTCCAGCAGCCACAGACCGCTGTCCTGGCTAATGGACTGGGACATGCACTTTGATTTGCACAAACCTTAAATTATCTCTCAGATGAAGCCTTTTACCATGCAATGCTAATCTTTATCGACTACTGGATGAACAGTTTTCTAACAGTATAAGTTTTGCAATTTATTTTTTTCACACTTTTTCCAAGTAACAGATAGAGCAATCTTTTCACTAGCCACTTTTCATCAACATTTCAAACTGCGCTAGCTGTGATATCGTGGAAATGTTGGTAAATTTGTGGAATGAAAGGTTATAAGATATCAATTTACCATTGTGTATGAATGCAGATTTGCACTGCAGCTTTGGAGCCCGTTTTCGCCATCGTTCACGATTTCATATGCTTTATTCAGCACAACAAGCCGCAGCCATGTCTGAGGCATGGTTGGTTCCATGGTGTAATGGTTAGCATGCTGGACTTTGAATCCAGTGATCTGAGTTCAAATCTCAGTGGAACCTGGGCACACATTTCGATTTTTCCATCTGCACTCAGATCGACGATGCCCAATGTTTAAGATGAAACAAGCAATTTAAAATCCACATAATAAAAGACAAAAAAAGTTCAAGGATTCATGGAATACCAAGGTCAAAGCTGTCAATCAAGTAGGATTAGCAAAAATTAAAATTGTCTATGTCACTCATTTTCTATGTCACTCATTGTCTATGTCATACCAAGCTATCTCATACTCTGTGACTTGAGTCAATATTCACATAACACTCTTTCCAAGTGGGTGAATCTGACAAGGATTTGAAGCCAAAATGGCTTCAGGAAGTGTTTTTGATTTTTCTCTAAGACATCTTTTCTTGTGTTTTCCAGAATTTCCTAAAGTGCCTTATAAACATTTTTGGTGGTGTTTTTCTAAAAATTCTTTTCGGCGTCTTTTGAATGTGTTTTGTGGCTTTTTTTGTAGCACACAAAAGTCATTCAGGACCCTTTATAGGGTCTTTCGAACCTTACCGTTGACTTGTAGTATAGGTATGGAGCTGTTCAAAGTGAAAAACAGCTGAAGATTGATATGGTAATTTCAGTTCTAATTTCAGAGCTGACTGACTCCAAATCCACATTATGAAGAGGGAAAAGCTTTAAACTGTGAATGGTTCCCATTGATGATGACTTTAAATCAGATTTTTGCATTTTACTGAGACCTTGTATTTTCTTTTCATTTTCTGAGATGTCTTCCAGAGGGTTGATCACTGAGCTTGATCATGGTGCTATTAGAAAACGTGTGTGAAACTCATAACAGCTTGAAGTCCGAGTAGTCGTGTCCGAGTGGTTAAGGCGATAAGCAAGAAATCCATTGGGGTCTCCCCGCGCAGGTGCAAATCCTGCCGACTACGTCTATGTTTCAATAACTTTTTGACCTTTTATCTCTGTTGTTCAATTTGCATGTTTACTAGTCTATTCCCCATGACAGTGATCTGTGATGGAGCGAGTTACTTGGACCAAACTGACTTTATCTTTGACTGTTCTTTAGATAATCTATTCTGGAGCAACATTACATGTGCGACTTGCCGCTAATCAAAAGAAGCACCGTGGGTGCCATCAGGTAAGAGGTTTTTCTCTTGATCTTGTCCAGCAGCCACAGACCTCTGTCCTGGCTAATGGACTGGGACATGCACTTTGATTTGCACAAACCTTAAATTATCTCTCAGATGAAGCCTTTTACCATGCAATGCTAATCTTTATCGACTACTGGATGAACAGTTTTCTAACAGTATACGTTTTGCAATTTATTTTTTTCACACTTTTTCCAAGTAACAGATACAGCAATCTTTTTACTAGCCACTTTTCATCAACATTTCAAACTGTCCTAGCTGTGATATCGTGGAAATGTTGGTAAATTTGTGGAATGAAAGGTTATAAAATATCAATTTACCATTGTGTATGATTGCAGATTTGCACTGCAGCTTTGGAGCCTGTTTTCGCCATCGTTCACGATTTCATATGCTTTATTCAGCACAACAAGCCGCAGCCATGACTGTGTCATGGTTGGTTCCATGGTGTAATGGTTAGCACTCTGGACTTTGAATCCAGTGATCTGAGTTCAAATCTCAGTGGAACCTGGGCACTCATTTTGATTTTTCCATCTGCACTCAGATCGACGATGCCCAATGTTTATGATGAAACAAGCAATTTAAAATCCACATAATAAAAGACAAAAAAAGAGTTCAAGGATTCATGGAATACCATGGTCAAAGCTGTCAATCAAGTAGGATTAGCAAAAATTAAAATTGTCTTTATCACTCATTGTCTATGTCACTCATTGTCTATGTCATACCAAGCAATCTCATACTCTGTGACTTGAGTCAATATTCACATAACACTCTTTCCAAGTGGGTGAATCTGACAAGGATTTGAAGCCAAAATGGCTTCAGGAAGTGTTTTTGATTTTTCTCTAAGCCATCTTTTCTTGTGTTTTCCAGAATTTCCTAAAGTGCCTTATAAACATTTTTGGTGGTGTTTTTCTAAAAATTCTTTTCGGCGTCTTTTGAATGTGTTTTGTGGCTTTTTTTGTAGCACACAAAAGTCAATCAGGACCCTTTATAGGGTCTTTCGAACCTTACCGTTGACTTGTATTATAGGTATGGAGCTGTTCAAAGTGAAAAACATCTGAAAATTGATATGGTAATTTCAGTTAACCGCTGGACATTTTTGGAAACTTGACATGGTTAATAGACGCT
>NW_027361716.1:6197500-6200000 GCF_039654945.1 Dendrobates tinctorius
TAACCGCTGGACATTTTTGGAAACTTGAGATGGTTAATAGACGCTCCAAAGCCTGATCAAATGAACATCAAGTCTTTTTTACTTGGAAATGATTATGTTCAGTCTTCTCAGCATTTTTGGATTATTTTTAAAGATGTTTTTGGAGCTGACTGACTCCAAATCCACATTATGAAGAGGGAAAAGCTTTAAACTGTGAATGGTTCCCATTGATGATGACTTTAAATCAGATTTTTGCATTTTACTGAGACCTTGTATTTTCTTTTCATTTTCTGAGATGTCTTCCAGAGGGTTGATCACTGAGCTTGATCATGGTGCTATTAGAAAACATGTGTGAAACTCATAACAGCTTGACGTCTGAGTAGTCGTGGCCGAGTGGTTAAGGCGATGGACTAGAAATTCATTGGGGTCTCCCCGCGCAGGGTCAAATCCTGCCGACTACGTCTATGTTTCAAAAAGTTTTTGACGTTTTATCTTTGTTGTTCAATTTGCATGTTTACTAGTCTATTCCCCATGACAGTGATCTGTGATGGAGCGAGTTTCTAGGACCAAACTGACTTTATCTTTGACTGTTCTTTAGATAATCTATTCTGGAGCAACATTACATGTGCGACTTGCCACTAATCAAAAGAAGCACCGTGGGTGCCATTAGGTAAGAGGTTTTTCTCTTGATCTTGTCCAGCAGCCACAGACCGCTGTCCTGGCTAATGGACTGGGACATGCACTTTGATTTGCACAAACCTTAAATTATCTCTCAGATGAAGCCTTTTACCATGCAATGCTAATCTTTATCAACTACTGAATGAACAGTTTTCTAACAGTATAAGTTTTGCAATTTATTTTTTTCACACTTTTTCCAAGTAACAGATACAGCAATCTTTTTACTAGCCACTTTTCATCAACATTTCAAACTGTCCTAGCTGTGATATCGTGGAAATGTTGGCAAATTTGTGGAATGAAAGGTTATAAGATATCAATTTACCATTGTGTATGATTGCAGATTTTCACTGCAGCTTTGGAGCCTGTTTTCGCCATCGTTCACGATTTCATATGCTTTATTCAGCACAACAAGCCGCAGACATGACTGTGTAATGGTTGGTTCCATCGTGTAATGGTTAGCACTCTGGACTTTGAATCATGTTATCTGAATTCAAATCACAGTGGAACCTGGGCACACATTTCGATTTTTCCATCTGCACTCAGATCGACGATGCCCAATGTTTATGATGAAACAAGCAATTTAAAATGCACATAATAAAAGACAAAAAAAGAGTTCAAGGATTCATGGAATACCATGGTCAAAGCTGTCAATCAAGTAGGATTAGCAAAAATTAAAATTGTCTATGTCACTCATTGTCTATGTCATACCAAGCAATCTCATACTCTGTGACTTGAGTCAATATTCACATAACACTCTTTCCACGTGGGTGAATCTGACAAGGATTTGAAGCCAAAATGGCTTCAGTAAGTGTTTTTGATTTTTCTCTAAGCCATCTTTTCTTGTGTTTTCCAGAATTTCCTAAAGTGCCTTATAAACATTTTTGGTGGTGTTTTTCTAAAAATTCTTTTCGGCGTCTTTTGAATGTGTTTTGTGGCTTTTTTTGTAGCACACAAAAGTCAATCAGGACCCTTTATAGGGTCTTTCGAACCTTACCGTTGACTTGTATTATAGGTATGGAGCTGTTCAAAGTGAAAAACAGCTGAAGATTGATATGGTAATTTCAGTTAACCGCTGGACATTTTTGGAAACTTGAGATGGTTAATAGACGCTCCAAAGCCTGATCAAATGAACATCAAGTCTTTTTTACTTGGAAATGATTATGTTCAGTCTTCTCAGCATTTTTGGATTATTTTTAAAGATGTTTTTGGAGCTGACTGACTCCAAATCCACATTATGAAGAGGGAAAAGCTTTAAACTGTGAATGGTTCCCATTGATGATGACTTTAAATCAGATTTTTGCATTTTACTGAGACCTTGTATTTTCTTTTCATTTTCTGAGATGTCTTCCAGAGGGTTGATCACTGAGCTTGATCATGGTGCTATTAGAAAACATGTGTGAAACTCATAACAGCTTGACGTCCGAGTAGTCGTGGCCGAGTGGTTGAGGCGATGGACTAGAAATCCATTGGGGTCTCCCCGCGCAGGTTCAAATCCTGCCGACTACGTCTATGTTTCAAGAAGTTTTTGACCTTTTATCTTTGTTGTTCAATTTGCATGTTTACTAGTCTATTCCCCATGACAGTGATCTGTGATGGAGCGAGTTTCTAGGACCAAACTGACTTTATCTTTGACTGTTCTTTAGATAATTTATTCTGGAGCAACATTACATGTGCGACTTGCCGCTAATCAAAAGAAGCACCGTGGGTGCCATCAGTTAAGAGGTTTTTCTCTTGATCTTGTCCAGCAGCCACAGACCGCTGTCCTGGCTAATGGACTGGGACATGCACTTTGATTTGCACAAACCTTAAATTATCTCTCAGATGAAGCCTTTTACCATGCAAT
>NW_027361716.1:6205000-6210000 GCF_039654945.1 Dendrobates tinctorius
TCAAGAGAAAAACCTCTTACCTGATGGCACCCACGGTGCTTCTTTTGATTAGCGGCAAGTCGCACATGTAATGTTGCTTCAGAATAGATTATCTAAAGAACAGTCAAATATAAAGTCAGTTTGGTCCTAGAAACTCGCTCCATCACAGATCACTGTCATGGGGAATAGACTAGTAAACATGCAAATTGAACAACAAAGATAAAAGGTCAAAAAGTTATTTTAAACATAGACGTAGTCGGCAGGATTTGCACCTGCGCGGGGAGACCCCAATGGATTTCAAGTCCATCGCCTTAACCACTCGGCCACGACTACTCGGACGTCAAGCTGTTATGAGCTTCACACATGTTTTCTAATAGCACCATGATAATGCTCAGTGATCAACCCTCTGGAAGACATCTCAGAAAATGAAAAGAAAATACAAGGTCTCAGTAAAATGCAAAAATCTGATTTTAAGTCATCATCAATGGGAACCATTCACAGTTTAAAGCTTTTCCCTCTTCATAATGTGGATTTGGAGTCAGTCAGCTCCAAAAACATCCTTAAAAATAATCCGAAAATGCTGAGAAGACTGAACATAATCATTTCCAAGTAAAAAAGACTTGATGTTCATTTGATCAGGCTTTGGAGCGTCTATTAACCATCTCAAGTTTCCAAAAATGTCCAGCCGTTAACTGAAATTACCATATCAATCTTCAGCTGTTTTTCACTTTGAACAGCTCCATACCTATAATACAAGTCAACGGTAAGGATCGAAAGACCCTATAAAGGGTCCTGATTGACTTTTGTGTGCTACAAAAAAAGCCACAAAACACATTCAAAAGACGCCGAAAAGAATTTTTAGAAAAACACCACCAAAAATGTTTATAAGGCACTTTAGGAAATTCTGGAAAACACAAGAAAAGATGGCTTAGAGAAAAATCAAAAACACTTCCTGAAGCCATTTTGGCTTCAAATCCTTGTCAGATTCACCCACTTGGAAAGAGTGTTATGTGAATATTGACTCAAGTCACAGAGTATGAGATTGCTTGGTATGACATAGACAATGAGTGATATTGACAGCTTTGACCATGAATCCTTTTTTTGTCTTTTATTATGTGGATTTTAAATTGCTTGTTTCATCATAAACATTGGGCATCGTCGATCTGAGTGCAGATGGAAAAATCTAAATGCACTCTGGATTCAAAGTCCAGAGTGCTAACCATTACACCATGGAACCAACCATGACATAGTCATGGCTGCGGCTTGTTGTGCTGAATAAAGCATATGAAATCGTGAACGATGGCAAAAACAGGCTCCAAAGCTGCAGTGCAAATCTGCAATCATACACAATGGTAAATTGATATCTTATAACCTTTCATTCCACAAATTTACCAACATTTCCACGATATCACAGCTAGGACAGTTTGAAATGTTGATGAAAAGTGGCTAGTAAAAAGATTGCTGTTTCTGTTACTTGGAAAAAGTGTGAAAAAAATAAATTGCAAAACTTATACTGTTAGAAAACTGTTCATCCAGTAGTCGATAAAGATTAGCATTGCATGGTAAAAGGCTTCATCTGAGAGATAATTTAAGGTTTGTGCAAATCAAAGTGCATGTCCCAGTCCATTAGCCAGGACAGCGGTCTGTGGCTGCTGGACAAGATCAAGAGAAAAACCTCTTACCTGATGGCACCCACGATGCTTCTTTTGATTAGCGGCAAGTCGCACATGTAATGTTGCTCCAGAATAGATTATCTAAAGAACAGTCAAATATAAAGTCAGTTTGGTCCTAGAAACTCGCTCCTTCACAGATCACTGTCATGGGGAATAGACTAGTAAACATGCAAATTGAACAACAAAGATAAAAGGTCAAAAAGTTATTTTAAACATAGACGTAGTCGGCAGGATTTGCACCTGCGCGGGGAGACCCAAAGGATTACTAGCCCATCGCCTTAACCACTCGGCCACGACTACTCAGACGTCAAGCTGTTATGAGTTTCACACACGTTTTCTAATAGCACCATGATCAAGCTCAGTGATCAACCCTCTGGAAGACATCTCAGAAAATGAAAAGAAAATACAAGGTCTCAGTAAAATGCAAAAATCTGATTTAAAGTCATCATCATCAATGGGAACCATTCACAGTTTAAAGCTTTTCCCTCTTCATAATGTGGATTTGGAGTCAGTCAGCTCCAAAAACATCCTTAAAAATAATTCGAAAATGCTGAGAAGACTGAACATAATCATTTCCAAGTAAAAAAGACTTGATGTTCATTTGATCATGCTTTGGAGCGTCTATTAACCATCTCAAGTTTCCAAAAATGTCCAGCGGTTAACTGAAATTACCATATCAATCTTCAGATGTTTTTCACTTTGAACAGCTCCATACCTATAATACAAGTCAAGGGTAAGGTTCGAAAGACCCTATAAAGGGTCCTGATTGACTTTTGTGTGCTACAAAAAAAGCCACAAAACACATTCAAAAGACGCCGAAAAGAATTTTTAGAAAAACACCACCAAAAATGTTTATTAGGCACTTTAGGAAATTCTGGAAAACACAAGAAAAGATGGCTTAGAGAAAAATCAAAAACACTTCCTGAAGCCATTTTGGCTTCAAATCCTTGTCAGATTCACCCACTTGGAAAGAGTGTTATGTGAATATTGACTCAAGTCACAGAGTATGAGAATACTCATATAAAGCTTATGAAATCGTGAACGATGGCGAAAACAGGCTCCAAAGCTGCAGTGCAAATCTGCAATCATACACAATGGTAAATTGATATCTTATAACCTTTCATTCCACAAATTTACCAACATTTCCACGATATCACAGCTAGCGCAGTTTGAAATGTTGATGAAAAGTGGCTAGTAAAAAGATTGCTGTATCTGTTACTTGGAAAAAGTGTGAAAAAAATAAGTTGCAAAACTTATACTGTTAGAAAACTGTTCATCCAGTAGTCGATAAAGATTAGCATTGCATGGTAAAAGGCTTCATCTGAGAGATAATTTAAGGTTTGTGCAAATCAAAGTGCATGTCCCAGTCCATTAGCCAGGACAGCGGTCTGTGGCTTCTGGACAAGATCGAGAGAAAAACCTCTTACCTGATGGCACCCACGGTGCTTCTTTTGATTAGCGGCAAGTCGCACATGTAATGTTGCTCCAGAATAGATTATCTAAAGAACAGTCAAAGATAAAATCAGTTTGGTCCTGGAAACTCGCTCCATCACAGATCACTGTCATGGGGAATAGACTAGTAAACATGCAAATTGAACAACAAAGATAAAAGGTCAAAAAGTTATTTTAAACATAGACGTAGTCGGCAGGATTTGCACCCTGCGCGGGGAGACCCAAATGGATTTCTAGCCCATCACCTTAACCACTCGGCCACGACTACTCAGACGTCAAGCTGTTATGAGTTTCACACACGTTTTCTAATAGCACCATGATCAAGCATAGTGATCAACCCTCTGGAAGACATCTCAGAAAAAGAAAAGAAAACACAAGGTCTCAGTAAAATGCAAAAATCTGATTTAAAGTCATCATCAATGGGAACCATTCACAGTTTAATGCTTTTCCCTCTTCATAATGTGGATTTGGAGTCAGTCAGCTCCAAAAACATCCTTAAAAATAATACGAAAATGCTGAGAAGACTGAACATAATCATTTCCAAGTAAAAAAGACTTGATGTTCATTTGATCAGGCTTTGGTGCGTCTATTAACCATCTCAAGTTTCCAAAAATGTCCAGCGGTTAACTGAAATTACCATATCAATCTTCAGCTGTTTTTCACTTTGAACAGCTCCATACCTATAATACAAGTTAACGGTAAGGTTCGAAAGACCCTATAAAGGGTCCTGATTGACTTTTGTGTGCTACAAAAAAAGCCACAAAACACATTCAAAAGACGCCGAAAAGAATTTTTAGAAAAACACCACCAAAAATGTTTATAAGGCACTTTAGGAAATTCTGGAAAACACAAGAAAAGATGGCTTAGAGAAAAATCAAAAACACTTCCTGAAGCCATTTTGGCTTCAAATCGTTGTCAGATTCACCCACTTGGAAAGAGTGTTATGTGAATATTGACTCAAGTCACAGAGTATGAGATTGCTTGGTATGACATAGACAATTTTAATTTTTGCTAATCCTACTTGATTGACAGCTTTGACCATGGTATTCCATGAATCCTTGAACCCTTTTTTGTCTTTTATTATGTGTATTTTAAATTGCTTGTTTCATGAGTTATCAATGAGTGGAACAGGCTGCCACGAGAAGTGGTGAGTTCTCCTTCAATGGAAGTCTTCAAACAGAGGCTGGACAGACATCTGACTGGGATGATTTAGCGAATCCTGCTTTGAGCAGGGGTTTGGACCAGATGGCCCAGGAGGTCCCTTCCAACTCTACGATTCTATGATTCTATCATAAACATTGGGCATCATCGATCTGAGTGCAGATGGAAAAATTGAAATTTGTGCCCAGGTTCCACTGAGATTTGAATTCAGATAACAGGATTCAAAATCCAGAGTGCTAACCTTTACACCATGGAACCAACCATTACACAGTCATGGCTGCGGCTTGTTGTGCTGAATAAAGCATATGAAATCGTGAACGATGGCGAAAACAGGCTCCAAAGCTGCAGTGCAAATCTGCAATCATACACAATGGTAAATTGATATCTTATAACCTTTCATTCCACAAATTTACCAACATTTCCATGATATCACAGCTAGGACAGTTTGAAATGTTGATGAAAAGTGGCTAGTAAAAAGATTGCTGTATCTGTTACTTGGAAAAAGTATGAAAAAAATAAATTGCAAAACTTATACTGTTAGAAAACTGTTCATCCAGTAGTTGATAAAGATTAGCATTGCATGGTAAAAGGCTTCATCTGAGAGATAATTTAAGGTTTGTGCAAATCAAAGTGCATGTCCCAGTCCATTAGCCAGGACAGCGGTCTGTGGCTGCTGGACAAGATCAAGAGAAAAACCTCTTACCTGATGGCACCCACGGTGCTTCTTTTGATTAG
>NW_027361716.1:6215000-6252500 GCF_039654945.1 Dendrobates tinctorius
AAAAAGATTGCTGTATCTGTTACTTGGAAAAAGTATGAAAAAAATAAATTGCAAAACTTATACTGTTAGAAAACTGTTCATCCAGTAGTTGATAAAGATTAGCATTGCATGGTAAAAGGCTTCATCTGAGAGATAATTTAAGGTTTGTGCAAATCAAAGTGCATGTCCCAGTCCATTAGCCAGGACAGCGGTCTGTGGCTGCTGGACAAGATCAAGAGAAAAACCTCTTACCTGATGGCACCCACGGTGCTTCTTTTGATTAGCGGCAAGTCGCACATGTAATGTTGCTTCAGAATAGATTATCTAAAGAACAGTCAAATATAAAGTCAGTTTGGTCCTAGAAACTCGCTCCATCACAGATCACTGTCATGGGGAATAGACTAGTAAACATGCAAATTGAACAACAAAGATAAAAGGTCAAA
This sequence comes from Dendrobates tinctorius, assembly GCF_039654945.1. Classification (NCBI taxonomy): domain Eukaryota; kingdom Metazoa; phylum Chordata; class Amphibia; order Anura; family Dendrobatidae; genus Dendrobates; species Dendrobates tinctorius. Next base: position 6,215,423 of record NW_027361716.1, read on the forward strand.
AAGTTATTTTAAACATAGACGTAGTCGGCAGGATTTGCACCTGCGCGGGGAGACCCCAATGGATTTCAAGTCCATCGCCTTAACCACTCGGCCACGACTACTCGGACGTCAAGCTGTTATGAGCTTCACACATGTTTTCTAATAGCACCATGATAATGCTCAGTGATCAACCCTCTGGAAGACATCTCAGAAAATGAAAAGAAAATACAAGGTCTCAGTAAAATGCAAAAATCTGATTTTAAGTCATCATCAATGGGAACCATTCACAGTTTAAAGCTTTTCCCTCTTCATAATGTGGATTTGGAGTCAGTCAGCTCCAAAAACATCCTTAAAAATAATCCGAAAATGCTGAGAAGACTGAACATAATCATTTCCAAGTAAAAAAGACTTGATGTTCATTTGATCAGGCTTTGGAGCGTCTATTAACCATCTCAAGTTTCCAAAAATGTCCAGCCGTTAACTGAAATTACCATATCAATCTTCAGCTGTTTTTCACTTTGAACAGCTCCATACCTATAATACAAGTCAACGGTAAGGATCGAAAGACCCTATAAAGGGTCCTGATTGACTTTTGTGTGCTACAAAAAAAGCCACAAAACACATTCAAAAGACGCCGAAAAGAATTTTTAGAAAAACACCACCAAAAATGTTTATAAGGCACTTTAGGAAATTCTGGAAAACACAAGAAAAGATGGCTTAGAGAAAAATCAAAAACACTTCCTGAAGCCATTTTGGCTTCAAATCCTTGTCAGATTCACCCACTTGGAAAGAGTGTTATGTGAATATTGACTCAAGTCACAGAGTATGAGATTGCTTGGTATGACATAGACAATGAGTGATATTGACAGCTTTGACCATGAATCCTTTTTTTGTCTTTTATTATGTGGATTTTAAATTGCTTGTTTCATCATAAACATTGGGCATCGTCGATCTGAGTGCAGATGGAAAAATCTAAATGCACTCTGGATTCAAAGTCCAGAGTGCTAACCATTACACCATGGAACCAACCATGACATAGTCATGGCTGCGGCTTGTTGTGCTGAATAAAGCATATGAAATCGTGAACGATGGCAAAAACAGGCTCCAAAGCTGCAGTGCAAATCTGCAATCATACACAATGGTAAATTGATATCTTATAACCTTTCATTCCACAAATTTACCAACATTTCCACGATATCACAGCTAGGACAGTTTGAAATGTTGATGAAAAGTGGCTAGTAAAAAGATTGCTGTTTCTGTTACTTGGAAAAAGTGTGAAAAAAATAAATTGCAAAACTTATACTGTTAGAAAACTGTTCATCCAGTAGTCGATAAAGATTAGCATTGCATGGTAAAAGGCTTCATCTGAGAGATAATTTAAGGTTTGTGCAAATCAAAGTGCATGTCCCAGTCCATTAGCCAGGACAGCGGTCTGTGGCTGCTGGACAAGATCAAGAGAAAAACCTCTTACCTGATGGCACCCACGATGCTTCTTTTGATTAGCGGCAAGTCGCACATGTAATGTTGCTCCAGAATAGATTATCTAAAGAACAGTCAAATATAAAGTCAGTTTGGTCCTAGAAACTCGCTCCTTCACAGATCACTGTCATGGGGAATAGACTAGTAAACATGCAAATTGAACAACAAAGATAAAAGGTCAAAAAGTTATTTTAAACATAGACGTAGTCGGCAGGATTTGCACCTGCGCGGGGAGACCCAAAGGATTACTAGCCCATCGCCTTAACCACTCGGCCACGACTACTCAGACGTCAAGCTGTTATGAGTTTCACACACGTTTTCTAATAGCACCATGATCAAGCTCAGTGATCAACCCTCTGGAAGACATCTCAGAAAATGAAAAGAAAATACAAGGTCTCAGTAAAATGCAAAAATCTGATTTAAAGTCATCATCATCAATGGGAACCATTCACAGTTTAAAGCTTTTCCCTCTTCATAATGTGGATTTGGAGTCAGTCAGCTCCAAAAACATCCTTAAAAATAATTCGAAAATGCTGAGAAGACTGAACATAATCATTTCCAAGTAAAAAAGACTTGATGTTCATTTGATCATGCTTTGGAGCGTCTATTAACCATCTCAAGTTTCCAAAAATGTCCAGCGGTTAACTGAAATTACCATATCAATCTTCAGATGTTTTTCACTTTGAACAGCTCCATACCTATAATACAAGTCAAGGGTAAGGTTCGAAAGACCCTATAAAGGGTCCTGATTGACTTTTGTGTGCTACAAAAAAAGCCACAAAACACATTCAAAAGACGCCGAAAAGAATTTTTAGAAAAACACCACCAAAAATGTTTATTAGGCACTTTAGGAAATTCTGGAAAACACAAGAAAAGATGGCTTAGAGAAAAATCAAAAACACTTCCTGAAGCCATTTTGGCTTCAAATCCTTGTCAGATTCACCCACTTGGAAAGAGTGTTATGTGAATATTGACTCAAGTCACAGAGTATGAGAATACTCATATAAAGCTTATGAAATCGTGAACGATGGCGAAAACAGGCTCCAAAGCTGCAGTGCAAATCTGCAATCATACACAATGGTAAATTGATATCTTATAACCTTTCATTCCACAAATTTACCAACATTTCCACGATATCACAGCTAGCGCAGTTTGAAATGTTGATGAAAAGTGGCTAGTAAAAAGATTGCTGTATCTGTTACTTGGAAAAAGTGTGAAAAAAATAAGTTGCAAAACTTATACTGTTAGAAAACTGTTCATCCAGTAGTCGATAAAGATTAGCATTGCATGGTAAAAGGCTTCATCTGAGAGATAATTTAAGGTTTGTGCAAATCAAAGTGCATGTCCCAGTCCATTAGCCAGGACAGCGGTCTGTGGCTGCTGGACAAGATCGAGAGAAAAACCTCTTACCTGATGGCACCCACGGTGCTTCTTTTGATTAGCGGCAAGTCGCACATGTAATGTTGCTCCAGAATAGATTATCTAAAGAACAGTCAAAGATAAAATCAGTTTGGTCCTGGAAACTCGCTCCATCACAGATCACTGTCATGGGGAATAGACTAGTAAACATGCAAATTGAACAACAAAGATAAAAGGTCAAAAAGTTATTTTAAACATAGACGTAGTCGGCAGGATTTGCACCCTGCGCGGGGAGACCCAAATGGATTTCTAGCCCATCACCTTAACCACTCGGCCACGACTACTCAGACGTCAAGCTGTTATGAGTTTCACACACGTTTTCTAATAGCACCATGATCAAGCATAGTGATCAACCCTCTGGAAGACATCTCAGAAAAAGAAAAGAAAACACAAGGTCTCAGTAAAATGCAAAAATCTGATTTAAAGTCATCATCAATGGGAACCATTCACAGTTTAATGCTTTTCCCTCTTCATAATGTGGATTTGGAGTCAGTCAGCTCCAAAAACATCCTTAAAAATAATACGAAAATGCTGAGAAGACTGAACATAATCATTTCCAAGTAAAAAAGACTTGATGTTCATTTGATCAGGCTTTGGTGCGTCTATTAACCATCTCAAGTTTCCAAAAATGTCCAGCGGTTAACTGAAATTACCATATCAATCTTCAGCTGTTTTTCACTTTGAACAGCTCCATACCTATAATACAAGTTAACGGTAAGGTTCGAAAGACCCTATAAAGGGTCCTGATTGACTTTTGTGTGCTACAAAAAAAGCCACAAAACACATTCAAAAGACGCCGAAAAGAATTTTTAGAAAAACACCACCAAAAATGTTTATAAGGCACTTTAGGAAATTCTGGAAAACACAAGAAAAGATGGCTTAGAGAAAAATCAAAAACACTTCCTGAAGCCATTTTGGCTTCAAATCGTTGTCAGATTCACCCACTTGGAAAGAGTGTTATGTGAATATTGACTCAAGTCACAGAGTATGAGATTGCTTGGTATGACATAGACAATTTTAATTTTTGCTAATCCTACTTGATTGACAGCTTTGACCATGGTATTCCATGAATCCTTGAACCCTTTTTTGTCTTTTATTATGTGTATTTTAAATTGCTTGTTTCATGAGTGATCAATGAGTGGAACAGGCTGCCACGAGAAGTGGTGAGTTCTCCTTCAATGGAAGTCTTCAAACAGAGGCTGGACAGACATCTGACTGGGATGATTTAGCGAATCCTGCTTTGAGCAGGGGTTTGGACCAGATGGCCCAGGAGGTCCCTTCCAACTCTACGATTCTATGATTCTATCATAAACATTGGGCATCATCGATCTGAGTGCAGATGGAAAAATTGAAATTTGTGCCCAGGTTCCACTGAGATTTGAATTCAGATAACAGGATTCAAAATCCAGAGTGCTAACCTTTACACCATGGAACCAACCATTACACAGTCATGGCTGCGGCTTGTTGTGCTGAATAAAGCATATGAAATCGTGAACGATGGCGAAAACAGGCTCCAAAGCTGCAGTGCAAATCTGCAATCATACACAATGGTAAATTGATATCTTATAACCTTTCATTCCACAAATTTACCAACATTTCCATGATATCACAGCTAGGACAGTTTGAAATGTTGATGAAAAGTGGCTAGTAAAAAGATTGCTGTATCTGTTACTTGGAAAAAGTATGAAAAAAATAAATTGCAAAACTTATACTGTTAGAAAACTGTTCATCCAGTAGTTGATAAAGATTAGCATTGCATGGTAAAAGGCTTCATCTGAGAGATAATTTAAGGTTTGTGCAAATCAAAGTGCATGTCCCAGTCCATTAGCCAGGACAGCGGTCTGTGGCTGCTGGACAAGATCAAGAGAAAAACCTCTTACCTGATGGCACCCACGGTGCTTCTTTTGATTAGCGGCAAGTCGCACATGTAATGTTGCTCCAGAAAAGATTATCTAAAGAACAGTCAAAGATAAAGTCAGTTTGGTCCTAGAAACTCGCTCCATCACAGATCACTGTCATGGGGAATAGACTAGTAAACATGCAAATTGAACAACAAAGATAAAAGGTCAAAAAGTTATTGAAACATAGACGTAGTCGGCAGGATTTGAACCTGCCGACTACGTCCATCGCCTTAACCACTCGGCCACGACTACTCGGACGTCAACCTGTTATGAGCTTCACACATGTTTTCTAATAGCACCATGATCACGCTCAGTGATCAACCCTCTGGAAGACATCTCAGAAAATGAAAAGAAAATACAAGGTCTCAGTAAAATGCAAAAATCTGATTTAAAGTCATCATCAATGGGAACCATTCACAGTTTAAAGCTTTTCCCTCTTCATAATGTGGATTTGGAGTCAGTCAGCTCCAAAAACATCCTTAAAAATAATCCGAAAATGCTGAGAAGACTGAACATAATCATTTCCAAGTAAAAAAGACTTGATGTTCATTTGATCAGGCTTTGGAGCATCTATTAACCATCTCAAGTTTCCAAAAATGTCCAGCGGTTAACTGAAATTACCATATCAATCTTCAGCTGTTTTTCACTTTGAACAGCTCCATACCTATAATACAAGTCAACGGTAAGGTTCGAAAGATCCTATAAAGGGTCCTGATTGACTTTTGTGTGCTACAAAAAAAGCCACAAAACACATTCAAAAGACGCCGAAAAGAATTTTTAGAAAAACACCACCAAAAATGTTTATAAGGCACTTTAGGAAATTCTGGAAAACACAAGAAAAGATGGCTTAGAGAAAAATCAAAAACACTTCCTGAAGCCATTTTGGCTACAAATCCTTGTCAGATTCACCCACTTGGAAATAGTGTTATGTGAATATTGACTCAAGTCACAGAGTATGAGATTGCTTGGTATGACATAGACAATGAGTGATATTGACAGCTTTGACCATGAATCCTTGAACTCTTTTTTTGTCTTTTATTATGTGGATTTTAAATTGCTTGTTTCATCATAAACATTGGGCATCGTCGATCTGAGTGCAGATGGAAAAATCGAAATGTGTGCCCAGGTTCCACTGAGATTTGAACTCAGATCACTGGATTCAATGTCCAGAGTGCTAACCATTACACCATGGAACCAACCATGTCATAGTCATGGCTGCGGCTTGTTGTGCTGAATAAAGCATATGAAATCGTGAACGATGGCGAAAACAGGCTCCAAAGCTGCAGTGCAAATCTGCAATCATACACAATGGTAAATTGATATCTTATAACCTTTCATTCCACAAATTTACCAACATTTCCACGATATCACAGCTAGGACAGTTTGAAATGTTGATGAAAAGTGGCTAGTAAAAAGATTGCTGTATCTGTTACTTGGAAAAAGTGTGAAAAAAATAAATTGCAAAACTTATACTGTTAGAAAACTGTTCATCCAGTAGTCGATAAAGATTAGCATTGCATGGTAAAAGGATTCATCTGAGAGATAATTTAAGGTTTGTGCAAATCAAAGTGCATGTCCCAGTCCATTAGCCAGGACAGCGGTCTGTGGCTGCTGGACAAGATCAAGAGAAAAACCTCTTACCTGATGGCACCCACGGTGCTTCTTTTGATTAGCGGCAAGTCGCACATGTAATGTTGCTTCAGAATAGATTATCTAAAGAACAGTCAAATATAAAGTCAGTTTGGTCCTAGAAACTCGCTCCATCACAGATCACTGTCATGGGGAATAGACTAGTAAACATGCAAATTGAACAACAAAGATAAAAGGTCAAAAAGTTATTTTAAACATAGACGTAGTCGGCAGGATTTGCACCTGCGCGGGGAGACCCCAATGGATTTCAAGTCCATCGCCTTAACCACTCGGCCACGACTACTCGGACGTCAAGCTGTTATGAGCTTCACACATGTTTTCTAATAGCACCATGATAATGCTCAGTGATCAACCCTCTGGAAGACATCTCAGAAAATGAAAAGAAAATACAAGGTCTCAGTAAAATGCAAAAATCTGATTTTAAGTCATCATCAATGGGAACCATTCACAGTTTAAAGCTTTTCCCTCTTCATAATGTGGATTTGGAGTCAGTCAGCTCCAAAAACATCCTTAAAAATAATCCGAAAATGCTGAGAAGACTGAACATAATCATTTCCAAGTAAAAAAGACTTGATGTTCATTTGATCAGGCTTTGGAGCGTCTATTAACCATCTCAAGTTTCCAAAAATGTCCAGCCATTAACTGAAATTACCATATCAATCTTCAGCTGTTTTTCACTTTGAACAGCTCCATACCTATAATACAAGTCAACGGTAAGGTTCGAAAGACCCTATAAAGGGTCCTGATTGACTTTTGTGTGCTACAAAAAAAGCCACAAAACACATTCAAAAGACGCCGAAAAGAATTTTTAGAAAAACACCACCAAAAATGTTTATAAGGCACTTTAGGAAATTCTGGAAAACACAAGAAAAGATGGCTTAGAGAAAAATCAAAAACACTTCCTGAAGCCATTTTGGCTTCAAATCCTTGTCAGATTCACCCACTTGGAAAGAGTGTTATGTGAATATTGACTCAAGTCACAGAGTATGAGATTGCTTGGTATGACATAGACAATGAGTGATATTGACAGCTTTGACCATGAATCCTTTTTTTGTCTTTTATTATGTGGATTTTAAATTGCTTGTTTCATCATAAACATTGGGCATCGTCGATCTGAGTGCAGATGGAAAAATCTAAATGCACTCTGGATTCAAAGTCCAGAGTGCTAACCATTACACCATGGAACCAACCATGACATAGTCATGGCTGCGGCTTGTTGTGCTGAATAAAGCATATGAAATCGTGAACGATGGCAAAAACAGGCTCCAAAGCTGCAGTGCAAATCTGCAATCATACACAATGGTAAATTGATATCTTATAACCTTTCATTCCACAAATTTACCAACATTTCCACGATATCACAGCTAGGACAGTTTGAAATGTTGATGAAAAGTGGCTAGTAAAAAGATTGCTGTTTCTGTTACTTGGAAAAAGTGTGAAAAAAATAAATTGCAAAACTTATACTGTTAGAAAACTGTTCATCCAGTAGTCGATAAAGATTAGCATTGCATGGTAAAAGGCTTCATCTGAGAGATAATTTAAGGTTTGTGCAAATCAAAGTGCATGTCCCAGTCCATTAGCCAGGACAGCGGTCTGTGGCTGCTGGACAAGATCAAGAGAAAAACCTCTTACCTGATGGCACCCACGATGCTTCTTTTGATTAGCGGCAAGTCGCACATGTAATGTTGCTCCAGAATAGATTATCTAAAGAACAGTCAAATATAAAGTCAGTTTGGTCCTAGAAACTCGCTCCTTCACAGATCACTGTCATGGGGAATAGACTAGTAAACATGCAAATTGAACAACAAAGATAAAAGGTCAAAAAGTTATTTTAAACATAGACGTAGTCGGCAGGATTTGCACCTGCGCGGGGAGACCCAAAGGATTACTAGCCCATCGCCTTAACCACTCGGCCACGACTACTCAGACGTCAAGCTGTTATGAGTTTCACACACGTTTTCTAATAGCACCATGATCAAGCTCAGTGATCAACCCTCTGGAAGACATCTCAGAAAATGAAAAGAAAATACAAGGTCTCAGTAAAATGCAAAAATCTGATTTAAAGTCATCATCATCAATGGGAACCATTCACAGTTTAAAGCTTTTCCCTCTTCATAATGTGGATTTGGAGTCAGTCAGCTCCAAAAACATCCTTAAAAATAATTCGAAAATGCTGAGAAGACTGAACATAATCATTTCCAAGTAAAAAAGACTTGATGTTCATTTGATCATGCTTTGGAGCGTCTATTAACCATCTCAAGTTTCCAAAAATGTCCAGCGGTTAACTGAAATTACCATATCAATCTTCAGATGTTTTTCACTTTGAACAGCTCCATACCTATAATACAAGTCAAGGGTAAGGTTCGAAAGACCCTATAAAGGGTCCTGATTGACTTTTGTGTGCTACAAAAAAAGCCACAAAACACATTCAAAAGACGCCGAAAAGAATTTTTAGAAAAACACCACCAAAAATGTTTATTAGGCACTTTAGGAAATTCTGGAAAACACAAGAAAAGATGGCTTAGAGAAAAATCAAAAACACTTCCTGAAGCCATTTTGGCTTCAAATCCTTGTCAGATTCACCCACTTGGAAAGAGTGTTATGTGAATATTGACTCAAGTCACAGAGTATGAGAATACTCATATAAAGCTTATGAAATCGTGAACGATGGCGAAAACAGGCTCCAAAGCTGCAGTGCAAATCTGCAATCATACACAATGGTAAATTGATATCTTATAACCTTTCATTCCACAAATTTACCAACATTTCCACGATATCACAGCTAGCGCAGTTTGAAATGTTGATGAAAAGTGGCTAGTAAAAAGATTGCTGTATCTGTTACTTGGAAAAAGTGTGAAAAAAATAAGTTGCAAAACTTATACTGTTAGAAAACTGTTCATCCAGTAGTCGATAAAGATTAGCATTGCATGGTAAAAGGCTTCATCTGAGAGATAATTTAAGGTTTGTGCAAATCAAAGTGCATGTCCCAGTCCATTAGCCAGGACAGCGGTCTGTGGCTGCTGGACAAGATCGAGAGAAAAACCTCTTACCTGATGGCACCCACGGTGCTTCTTTTGATTAGCGGCAAGTCGCACATGTAATGTTGCTCCAGAATAGATTATCTAAAGAACAGTCAAAGATAAAATCAGTTTGGTCCTGGAAACTCGCTCCATCACAGATCACTGTCATGGGGAATAGACTAGTAAACATGCAAATTGAACAACAAAGATAAAAGGTCAAAAAGTTATTTTAAACATAGACGTAGTCGGCAGGATTTGCACCCTGCGCGGGGAGACACAAATGGATTTCTAGCCCATCACCTTAACCACTCGGCCACGACTACTCAGACGTCAAGCTGTTATGAGTTTCACACACGTTTTCTAATAGCACCATGATCAAGCATAGTGATCAACCCTCTGGAAGACATCTCAGAAAAAGAAAAGAAAACACAAGGTCTCAGTAAAATGCAAAAATCTGATTTAAAGTCATCATCAATGGGAACCATTCACAGTTTAATGCTTTTCCCTCTTCATAATGTGGATTTGGAGTCAGTCAGCTCCAAAAACATCCTTAAAAATAATACGAAAATGCTGAGAAGACTGAACATAATCATTTCCAAGTAAAAAAGACTTGATGTTCATTTGATCAGGCTTTGGTGCGTCTATTAACCATCTCAAGTTTCCAAAAATGTCTAGCGGTTAACTGAAATTACCATATCAATCTTCAGCTGTTTTTCACTTTGAACGGCTCCATACCTATACTACAAGTCAACGGTAAGGTTCGAAAGACCCTATAAAGGGTCCTGATTGACTTTTGTGTGCTACAAAAAAAGCCACAAAACACATTCAAAAGACGCCGAAAAGAATATTTAGAAAAACACCACCAAAAATGTTTATAAGGCACTTTAGGAAATTCTGGAAAACACAAGAAAAGATGGCTTAGAGAAAAATCAAAAACACTTCCTGAAGCCATTTTGGCTTCAAATCCTTGTCAGATTCAGCCACTTGGAAAGAGTGTTATGTGAATATTGACTCAAGTCACAGAGTATGAGATTGCTTGGTATGACATAGACAATGAGTGATATAGACAATTTTAATTTTTGCTAATCCTACTTGAACTCTTTTTTTGTCTTTTATTATGTGGATTTTAAATTGCTTGTTTCATCATAAACATTGGGCATCGTCGATCTGAGTGCACATGGAAAAATTGAAATTTGTGCCCAGGTTCCACTGAGATTTGAACACAGATCACTGGATTCAATGTCCAGAGTGCTAAACATTACACCATGGAACCAACCTTCACATAGTCATGGCTGCGGCTTGTTGTGCTGAATAAAGCATATGAAATCGTGAACGATGGCGAAAACAGGCTCCAAAGCTGCAGTGCAAATCTGCAATCATACACAATGATAAATTGATATCTTATAACCTTTCATTCCACAATTTTACCAACATTTCCACGATATCACAGTTAGCACAGTTTGAAATGTTGATGAAAAGTGGCTAGTAAAAAGATTGCTGTATCTGTTACTTGGAAAAAGTGTGAAAAACATAAATTGCAAAACTTATACTGTTAGAAAACTGTTCATCCAGTAGTCGATAAAGATTAGCATTGCATGGTAAAAGGCTTCATCTGAGAGATAATTTAAGGTTTGTACAAATCAAAGTGCATGTCCCAGTCCATTAGCCAGGACAGCGGTCTGTGGCTGCTGGACAAGATCAAGAGAAAAACCTCTTACCTGATGGCACCCACGGTGCTTCTTTTGATTAGCGGCAAGTCGCACATGTAATGTTGCTCCAGAATAGATTATCTAAAGAACAGTCAAAGATAAAATCAGTTTGGTCCTGGAAACTCACTCCATCACAGATCACTGTCATGGGGAATAGACTAGTAAACATGCAAATTGAACAACAAAGATAAAAGGTCAAAAAGATATTAAAACAGACGTAGTCGGCAGGATTTGAACCTGCGCAGAGAGACCCCAATGGATTTCTAGTCCATCACCTTAACCACTCAGCCACAACTAATCAGACATAAAGCTGTTATGAGTTTCACACACGTTTTCTAATAGCACCATGATCAAGCTCAGTGATCAACCCTCTGGAAGACATCTCAGAAAAAGAAAAGAAAATACAAGGTCTCAGTAAAATGCAAAAATCTGATTTAAAGTCATCATCAATGGGAACCATTCACAGTTTAAAGCTTTTCCCTCTTCATAATGTGGATTTGGAGTCAGTCAGCTCCAAAAACATCCTTAAAAATAATCCGAAAATGCTGAGAAGACTGAACATAATCATTTCCAAGTAAAAAAGACTTGATGTTCATTTGATCAGGCTTTGGAGCGTCTATTAACCATCTGATGTTTCCAAAAAATGTCCAACAGTTAACTGAATTTACCATATCAATCTTCAGCTGTTTTTCACTTTGAACAGCTCCATACCTATAATACAAGTCAAGGGTAAGGTTCGAAAGACCCTATAAAGGGTCCTGATTGACTTTTGTGTGCTACAAAAAAAGCCACAAAACACATTCAAAAGACGCCGAAAAGAATTTTTAGAAAAACACCACCAAAAATGTTTATAAGCCACTTTAGGAAATTCTGGAAAACACAAGAAAAGATGGCTTAGAGAAAAATCGAAAACACTTCCTGCAGCCATTTTGGCTTCAAATCCTTGTCAGATTAACCCACTTGGAAAGAGTGTTATGTGAATATTGACTCTATTCACAGAGTATGAGATTGTTTGGTATGACATAGACAATTTTAATTTTTGCTAATCCTACTTGATCCTAATCCTACTGCTTTGACGATGGTATTCCATGAATCCTTGAACTCTTTTTTTGTCTTTTATTATGTGGATTTTAAATTGCATGTTTCATCATAAACATTGGGCATCGTCGATCTGAGTGCAGATGGAAAAATCAAAATGTGTGCCCAGGTTCTGCTGAGATTTGAACTCAGATCACTGGATTCAAAGTCCAGAGTGCTAACCATTACACCATGGAACCAACCATGACACAATCATGGCTGCGGCTTGTTTTGCTGAATAAAGCATATGAAATCGTGAACGATGGCGAAAACAGGCTCCAAAGCTGCAGTGCAAATCTGCAATCATACACAATGGTAAATTGATATCTTATAACCTTTTATTCCACAAATTTACCAACATTTCCACGATATCACAGCTAGCGCAGTTTGAAATGTTGATGAAAAGTGGCTAGTAAAAAGATTGCTGTATCTGTTACTTGGAAAAAGTGTGAAAAACATAAATTGCAAAACTTATACTGTTAGAAAACTGTTCATCCAGTAGTCGATAAAGATTAGCATTGCATGGTAAAGGGCTTCATCTGAGAGATAATTTAAGGTTTGTACAAATCAAAGTGCATGTCCCAGTCCATTAGCCAGGACAGCGGTCTGTGGCTGCTGGACAAGATCAAGAGAAAAACCTCTTACCTGATGGCACCCACGGTGCTTCTTTTGATTAGCGGCAAGTCGCACATGTAATGTTGCTCCAGAATAGATTATCTAAAGAACAGTCAAAGATAAAATCAGTTTGGTCCTGGAAACTCGCTCCATCACAGATCACTGTCATGGGGAATAGACTAGTAAACATGCAAATTGAACAACAAAGATAAAAGGTCAAAAAGATATTAAAACAGACATAGTCGGCAGGATTTGAACCTGCGCGGGGAGACCCCAATGGATTTCTAGTCCATCTCCTTAACCACTCGGCCACGACTACTCGGACATCAAACTGTTATGAGTTTCACACACGTTTTCTAATAGCACCATGATCAAGCTCAGTGATCAACCCTCTGGAAGACATCTCAGAAAATGAAAAGAAAATACAAGGTCTCAGTAAAATGCAAAAATCTGATTTAAAGTCATCATCATCAATGGGAACCATTCACAGTTTAAAGCTTTTCCCTCTTCATAATGTGGATTTGGAGTCAGTCAGCTCCAAAAACATCCTTAAAAATAATCCGAAAATGCTGAGAAGACTGAACATAATCATTTCCAAGTAAAAAAGACTTGATGTTCACTTGATCAGGCTTTGGAGCGTCTATTAATCATCTCAAGTTTCCAAAAATGTCCAGCGGTTAACTGAAATTACCATATCAATCTTCAGATGTTTTTCACTTTGAACAGCTCCATACCTATAATACAAGTCAAGGGTAAGGTTCGAAAGACCCTATAAAGGGTCCTGATTGACTTTTGTGTGCTACAAAAAAAGCCACAAAACACATTCAAAAGACGCCGAAAAGAATTTTTAGAAAAACACCACCAAAAATGTTTATAAGGCACTTTAGGAAATTCTGGAAAACACAAGAAAAGATGGCTTAGAGAAAAATCAAAAACTCTTCCTGAAGCCATTTTGGCTTCAAATCCTTGTCAGATTCACCCACTTGGAAAGAGTGTTATGTGAATATTGACTCAAGTCACAGAGTATGAGATTGCTTCGTATGACATAGACAATGAGTGACAGACAATTTTAATTTTTGCTAATCCACTTGATTGACAGCTTTGACCATGGTATTCCATGAATCCTTGAACTCTTTTTTTGTCTTTTATTATGTGTATTTTAAATTGCTTGTTTCATCATAAACATTGGGCATCGTCGATCTGAGTGCAGATGGAAAAATCAAAATGTGTGCTGAGGTTCTACTGAGATTTCAACTCAGATCACTGGATCCAAAGTCCAGAGTGCTAACCATTACACCATGGAACCAACCATGACGCAATCATGGCTGCAGCTTGTTTTGCTGAATAAAGCATATGAAATCGTGAACGATGGCGAAAACAGGCTCCAAAGCTGCAGTGCAAATCTGCAATCATACACAATGGTAAATTGATATCTTATAACCTTTCGTTCCACAAATTTACCAACATTTCCACGATATCACAGCTAGTGCAGTTTGAAATGTTGATGAAAAGTGGCTAGTAAAAAGATTGCTGTATCTGTTACTTGGAAAAAGTGTGAAAAAAATAAATTGCAAAACTTATACTGTTAGAAAACTGTTCATCCAGTAGTCGATAAAGATTAGCATTGCATGGTAAAAGGCTTCATCTGAGAGATAATTTAAGGTTTGTGCAAATCAAAGTGCATGTCCCAGTCCATTAGCCAGGACAGCGGTCTGTGGCTGCTGGACAAGATCAAGAGAAAAACCTCTTACCTGATGGCACCCACGGTGTTTCTTTTGATTGGCGACAAGTCGCACATGTAATGTTGCTCCAGAATAGATTATCTAAAGAACAATCAAAGATAAAGTCAGTTTGGTCCTAGAAACTCGCTCCATCACAGATCACTGTCATGGGGAATAGACTAGTAAACATGCAAATTGAACAAAAAAGATAAAAGGTCAAAAAGTTATTGAAACATAGACGTAGTCGGCAGGATTTGAACCTGCGCGGGGAGACCCCAATGGATTTCAAGTCCATCGCCTTAACCACTCGGCCACGACTACTCGGATGTCAAGCTGTTATGAGCTTCACACATGTTTTCTTATTAGAAAACTATTGCACCAAGTTATTGCACCATGATCAAGCTCAGTGATCAACCCTCTGGAAGACATCTCAGAAAATGAAAAGAAAATACAAGGTCTCAGTAAAATGCAAAAATCTGATTTAAAGTCATCATCAATGGGAACCATTCACAGTTTAAAGCTTTTCCCTCTTCATAATGTGGATTTGGAGTCAGTCAGCTCCAAAAACATCCTTAAAAATAATCCGAAAATGCTGAGAAGACTGAACATAATCATTTCCAAGTAAAAAAGACTTGATGTTCATTTGATCAGGCTTTGGAGCATCTATTAACCATCTCAAGTTTCCAAAAATGTCCAGCGGTTAACTGAAATTACCATATCAATCTTCAGATGTTTTTCACTTTGAACAGCTCCATACCTGTAATACAAGTCAACGGTAAGGTTCGAAAGACCCTATAAAGGGTCCTGATTGACTTTTGTGTGCTACAAAAGAAGCCACAAAACACATTCAAAAGACGCCGAAAAGAATTTTTAGAAAAACACCACCAAAAATGTTTATAAGCCACTTTAGGAAATTCTGGAAAACACAAGAAAAGATGGCTTAGAGAAAAATCGAAAACACTTCCTGCAGCCATTTTGGCTTCAAATCCTTGTCAGATTAACCCACTTGGAAAGAGTGTTATGTGAATATTGACTCTATTCACAGAGTATGAGATTGTTTGGTATGACATAGACAATTTTAATTTTTGCTAATCCTACTTGATCCTAATCCTACTGCTTTGACGATGGTATTCCATGAATCCTTGAACTCTTTTTTTGTCTTTTATTATGTGGATTTTAAATTGCTTGTTTCATCATAAACATTGGGCATCGTCGATCTGAGTGCAGATGGAAAAATCAAAATGTGTGCTCAGGTTATACTGAGATTTCAACTTAGATCACTGGATTCAAAGTCCAGAGTGCTAACCATTACACCATGGAACCAACCATGACGCAATCATGGCTGCGGCTTGTTTTGCTGAATAAAGCATATGAAATCGTGAACGATGGCGAAAACAGGCTCCAAAGCTGCAGTGCAAATCTGCAATCGTACAAAATGGTAAATTGATATCTTATAACCTTTCATTCCACAAATTTACCAACATTTCCACGATATCACAGCTAGCGCAGTTTGAAATGTTGATGAAAAGTGGCTAGTAAAAAGATTGCTGTATCTGTTACTTGGAAAAAGTGTGAAAAACATAAATTGCAAAACTTATACTGTTAGAAAACAGTTCATCCAGTAGTCGATAAAGATTAGCATTGCATGGTAAAGGGCTTCATCTGAGAGATAATTTAAGGTTTGTACAAATCAAAGTGCATGTCCCAGTCCATTAGCCAGGACAGCGGTCTGTGGCTGCTGGACAAGATCAAGAGAAAAACCTCTTACCTGATGGCACCCACGGTGCTTCTTTTGATTAGCGGCAAGTCGCACATGTAATGTTGCTCCAGAATAGATTATCTAAAGAACAGTCAAAGATAAAATCAGTTTGGTCCTGGAAACTCGCTCCATCACAGATCACTGTCATGGGGAATAGACTAGTAAACATGCAAATTGAACAACAAAGATAAAAGGTCAAAAAGATATTAAAACAGACATAGTCGGCAGGATTTGAACCTGCGCGGGGAGACCCCAATGGATTTCTAGTCCATCTCCTTAACCACTCGGCCACGACTACTCGGACATCAAACTGTTATGAGTTTCACACACGTTTTCTAATAGCACCATGATCAAGCTCAGTGATCAACCCTCTGGAAGACATCTCAGAAAATGAAAAGAAAATACAAGGTCTCAGTAAAATGCAAAAATCTGATTTAAAGTCATCATCATCAATGGGAACCATTCACAGTTTAAAGCTTTTCCCTCTTCATAATGTGGATTTGGAGTCAGTCAGCTCCAAAAACATCCTTAAAAATAATCTGAAAATGCTGAGAAGACTGAACATAATCATTTCCAAGTAAAAAAGACTTGATGTTCACTTGATCAGGCTTTGGAGCGTCTATTAATCATCTCAAGTTTCCAAAAATGTCCAGCGGTTAACTGAAATTACCATATCAATCTTCAAATGTTTTTCACTTTGAACAGCTCCATACCTATAATACAAGTCAAGGGTAAGGTTCGAAAGACCCTATAAAGGGTCCTGATTGACTTTTGTGTGCTACAAAAAAAGCCACAAAACACATTCAAAAGACGCCGAAAAGAATTTTTAGAAAAACACCACCAAAAATGTTTATAAGGCACTTTAGGAAATTCTGGAAAACACAAGAAAAGATGGCTTAGAGAAAAATCAAAAACTCTTCCTGAAGCCATTTTGGCTTCAAATCCTTGTCAGATTCACCCACTTGGAAAGAGTGTTATGTGAATATTGACTCAAGTCACAGAGTATGAGATTGTTTCGTATGACATAGACAATGAGTGACAGACAATTTTAATTTTTGCTAATCCTACTTGATTGACAGCTTTGACCATGGTATTCCATGAATCCTTGAACTCTTTTTTTGTCTTTTATTATGTGTATTTTAAATTGCTTGTTTCATCATAAACATTGGGCATCGTCGATCTGAGTGCAGATGGAAAAATCAAAATGTGTGCTGAGGTTCTACTGAGATTTCAACTCAGATCACTGGATCCAAAGTCGAGAGTGCTAACCATTACACCATGGAACCAACCATGACGCAATCATGGCTGCAGCTTGTTTTGCTGAATAAAGCATATGAAATCGTGAACGATGGCGAAAACAGGCTCCAAAGCTGCAGTGCAAATCTGCAATCATACACAATGGTAAATTGATATCTTATAACCTTTCGTTCCACAAATTTACCAACATTTCCACGATATCACAGCTAGTGCAGTTTGAAATGTTGATGAAAAGTGGCTAGTAAAAAGATTGCTGTATCTGTTACTTGGAAAAAGTGTGAAAAAAATAAATTGCAAAACTTATACTGTTAGAAAACTGTTCATCCAGTAGTCGATAAAGATTAGCATTGCATGGTAAAAGGCTTCATCTGAGAGATAATTTAAGGTTTGTGCAAATCAAAGTGCATGTCCCAGTCCATTAGCCAGGACAGCGGTCTGTGGCTGCTGGACAAGATCAAGAGAAAAACCTCTTACCTGATGGCACCCACGGTGTTTCTTTTGATTGGCGACAAGTCGCACATGTAATGTTGCTCCAGAATAGATTATCTAAAGAACAATCAAAGATAAAGTCAGTTTGGTCCTAGAAACTCGCTCCATCACAGATCACTGTCATGGGGAATAGACTAGTAAACATGCAAATTGAACAAAAAAGATAAAAGGTCAAAAAGTTATTGAAACATAGACGTAGTCGGCAGGATTTGAACCTGCGCGGGGAGACCCCAATGGATTTCAAGTCCATCGCCTTAACCACTCGGCCACGACTACTCGGATGGCAAGCTGTTATGAGCTTCACACATGTTTTCTTATTAGAAAACTATTGCACCAAGTTATTGCACCATGATCACGCTCAGTGATCAACCCTCTGGAAGACATCTCAGAAAATGAAAAGAAAATACAAGGTCTCAGTAAAATGCAAAAATCTGATTTAAAGTCATCATCAATGGGAACCATTCACAGTTTAAAGCTTTTCCCTCTTCATAATGTGGATTTGGAGTCAGTCAGCTCCAAAAACATCCTTAAAAATAATCCGAAAATGCTGAGAAGACTGAACATAATCATTTCCAAGTAAAAAAGACTTGATGTTCATTTGATCAGGCTTTGGAGCATCTATTAACCATCTCAAGTTTCCAAAAATGTCCAGCGGTTAACTGAAATTACCATATCAATCTTCAGATGTTTTTCACTTTGAACAGCTCCATACCTGTAATACAAGTCAACGGTAAGGTTCGAAAGACCCTATAAAGGGTCCTGATTGACTTTTGTGTGCTACAAAAGAAGCCACAAAACACATTCAAAAGACGCCGAAAAGAATTTTTAGAAAAACACCACCAAAAAGGTTTATAAGGCACTTTAGGAAATTCTGGAAAACACAAGAAAAGATGGCTTAGAGAAAAATCAAAAACACTTCCTGAAGCCATTTTGGCTTCAAATCCTTGTCAGATTCACCCACTTGGAAAGAGTGTTATGTGAATATTGACTCAAGTCACAGAGTATGAGATTGCTTGTTATGACATAGACAATGAGTGATATTGACAGCTTCGACCATGAATCCTTGAACTCTTTTTTTGTCTTTTATTATGTGGATTTTAAATCGTCGATCTGAGTGCAGATGGAAAAATCGAAATGTGTGCCCAGGTTCCACTGTGATTTGAACTCAGATCACTGGATTCAAAGTCCAGAGTGCTAACCATTACACCATGGAACCAACCATGACATAGCTATGGCTGCGGCTTGTTGTGCTGAATAAAGCATATGAAATCGTGAACGATGGCGAAAACAGGCTCCAAAGCTGCAGTGCAAATCTGCAATCATACACAATGGTAAATTGATATCTTATAACCTTTCATTCCAAAAATTTACCAACATTTCCACGATATCACAGCTAGGACAGTTTGAAATGTTGATGAAAAGTGGCTAGTAAAAAGATTGCTGTATCTGTTACTTGGAAAAAGTGTGAAAAAAATAAATTGCAAAACTTATACTGTTAGAAAACTGTTCATCCAGTAGTCGATAAAGATTAGCATTGCATGGTAAAAGGCTTCATCTGAGAGATAATTTAAGGTTTGTGCAAATCAAAGTGCATGTCCCAGTCCATTAGCCAGGACAGCGGTCTGTGGCTGCTGGACAAGATCAAGAGAAAAACCTCTTACCTGATGGCACCCACGATGCTTCTTTTGATTAGCTGCAAGTCACACATGTAATGTTGCTCCAGAATAGATTATCTAAAGAACAGTCAAATATAAAGTCAGTTTGGTCCTAGAAACTCGCTCCATCACAGATCACTGTCATGGGGAATAGACTAGTAAACATGCAAATTGAACAACAAAGAGAAAAGGTCAAAAAGTTATTTTAAACATAGACGTAGTCGGCAGGATTTGCACCTGCGCGGGGAGACCCCAATGGATTTCTAGCCCATCGCCTTAACCACTCGGCCACGACTACTCAGACGTCAAGCTGTTATGAGTTTCACACACGTTTTCTAATAGCACCATGATCAAGCTCAGTGATCAACCCTCTGGAAGACATCTCAGAAATAGAAAAGAAAAAGAAGGTCTCAGTAAAATGCAAAAATCTGATTTAAAGTCATCATCAATGGGAACCATTCACAGTTTAATGCTTTTCCCTCTTCATAATGTGGATTTGGAGTCAGTCAGCTCCAAAAACATCCTTAAAAATAATACAAAAATGCTGAGAAGACTGAACATAATCATTTCCAAGTAAAAAAGACTTGATGTTCATTTGATCAGGATTTGGAGCGTCTATTAACCATCTCAAGTTTCCAAAAATGTCCAGCGGTTAACTGAAATTACCATATCAATCTTCAGCTGTTTTTCACTTTGAACAGCTCCATACCTATAATACAAGTCAAGGGTAAGGTTCGAAAGACCCTATAAAGGGTCCTGATTGACTTTTGTGTGCTACAAAAAAAGCCACAAAACACATTCAAAAGACGCCGAAAAGAATTTTTAGAAAAACACCACCAAAAATGTTTATAAGGCACTTTAGGAAATTCTGGAAAACACAAGAAAAGATGGCTTAGAGAAAAATTGAAAACACTTCCTGCAGCCATTTTGGCTTCAAATCCTTGTCAGATTCACCCACTTGGAAAGAGTGTTATGTGAATATTGACTCAAGTCACAGAGTATGAGATTGCTTGGTATGACATAGACAATGATTGATATTGACAGCTTTGACCATGAGTCCTTGAACTCTTTTTTTGTCTATTATTATGTGGATTTTAAATTGCTTGTTTCATCATAAAAATGGTGCTAACCATTACACCATGGAACCAACCATGACGCAATCATGGCTGCGGCTTGTTGTGCTGAATAAAGCATATGAAATCGTGAACGATGGCGAAAACAGGCTCCAAAGCTGCAGTGCAAATCTGCAATCATACACAATGGTAAATTGATATCTTATAACCTTTCATTCCACAAATTTACCAACATTTCCACGATATCACAGCTAGGACAGTTTGAAATGTTGATGAAAAGTGGCTAGTAAAAAGATTGCTGTATCTGTTACTTGGAAAAAGTGTGAAAAAAATAAATTGCAAAACTTATACTGTTAGAAAACTGTTCATCCAGTAGTTGATAAAGATTTGCATTGCATGGTAAAAGGCTTCATCTGAGAGATAATTTAAGGTTTGTGCAAATCAAAGTGCATGTCCCAGTCCTTTAGCCAGGACAGAGGTCTGTGGCTGCTGGACAAGATCAAGAGAAAAACCTATTACCTGAAGGCACCCACTGTGCTTCTTTTGATTAGCGGCAAGTCGCACATGTAATGTTGCTCCAGAATAGATTATCTAAAGAACAGTCAAAGATAAAGTCAGTTTGGTCCTAGAAACTCGCTCCATCACAGATCACTGTCATGGGGAATAGACTAGTAAACATGCAAATTGAACAACAAAGATAAAAGGTCAAACAGTTATTGAAACACAGACGTAGTTGGCAGGATATGAACCTGCACGGGGAGACCCCAAAGGATTTGTAGTCCATCGCCTTAACCACTCGGCCACGACTACTCGGACGTCAAGCTGTTATGAGTTTCACACATGTTATCTAATATCACCATGATCAAGCTCAGTGATCAACCCTCTGGAAGACATCTCAGAAAATGAAAAGAAAATACAAGGTCTCAGTAAAATGCAAAAATCTGATTTAAATTCATCATCCAAGGGAACCATTCACAGTATAAAGCTTTTCCCTCTTCATAATGTGGATTTGGAGTCAGTCAGCTCCAAAAACATCCTTAAAAATAATCCAAAATGCTGAAAAGACTGAACATAATCATTTCCAAGTAAAAAAGACTTGATGTTCATTTGATCAGGCTTTGGAGCGTCTATTAACCATCTCAAGTTTCCAAAAATGTTCAGCGGTTAACTGAAATTACCATATCAATCTTCAGCTGTTTTTCACTTTGAACAGCTCCATACCTATAATACAAGTCAACGGTAAGGTTCGAAAGACCCTATAAAGGGTCCTGATTGACTTTTGTGTGCTACAAAAAAAGCCACAAAACACATTCAAAAGACGCCGAAAAGAATTTTTAGAAAAACACCACCAAAAATGTTTATAAGGCACTTTAGGAAATTCTGGAAAACACAAGAAAAGATGGCTTAGAGAAAAATCAAAAACACTTCCTGAAGCCATTTTGGCTTCAAATCCTTGTCAGATTCACCCACTTGGAAAGAGTGTTATGCGAATATTGACTCAAGTAACAGAGTATGAGATTGCTTGGTATGACATAGACAATGAGTGACATAGACAATTTTAATTTTTGCTAATCCTACTTGATTGACAGCTTTGACCATGGTGTTCCATGAATCCTTGAACTCTTTTTTTGTCTTTTATTATATGGATTTTAAATTGCTTGTTTCATCATAAACATTGGGCATCGTCGATCTGAGTGCAGATGGAAAAATTGAAATGTGCGCCCAGGTTCCACTGAGATTTGAACTCAGATCACAGGAAAGTACAGAGTGCTAACCATTACACCATGGAGCCAACCATTATACAGTCATGGCTGCGGCTTGTTGTGCTGAATAAAGCATATGAAATCGTGAACGATGGCGAAAACAGGCTCTAAAGCTGCAGTGCAAATCTGAAATCATACACAATGGTAAATTGATATCTTATAACCTTTCATTCCACAAATTTACCAACATTTCCACGATATCACAGCTAGGACAGTTTGAAATGTTGATGAAAAGTGGCTAGTAAAAAGATTGCTGTATCTGTTACTTGGAAAAAGTGTGAAAAAAATAAATTGCAAAACTTATACTGTTAGAAAACTATTCATCCAGTAATTGATAAAGATTAGCATTGCATGGTAAAAGGCTTCATCTGAGAGATAATTTAAGGTTTGTGCAAATCAAAGTGCATGTCCCAGTCCATTAGCCAGGACAGCGGTCTGTGGCTGCTGGACAAGATCAAGAGAAAAACCTCTTACCTGATGGCACCCACGGTGCTTCTTTTGATTAGCGGCAAGTCGCACATGTAATGTTGCTCCAGAATAGATTATCTAAAGAACAGTCAAAGATAAAGTCAGTTTGGTCCTAGAAACTCGCTCCATCACAGATCACTGTCATGGGGAATAGACTAGTAAAGATGCAAATTGAACAACAAAGATAAAAGGTCAAAAAGTTATTGAAACATAGACAGCAGGATTTGAACCTGCGCGGGGAGACCCCAATGGATTTCTATTCCATCGCCTTAACCACTCGGCCACGACTACTCGGACGTCAAGCTGTTATGAGTTTCACACATGTTTTCTAATAGCACCATGATCAAGCTCAGTGATCAACCCTCTGGAAGACATCTCAGAAAATGAAAAGAAAATACAAGGTCTCAGTAAAATGCAAAAATCTGATTTAAAGTCATCATCAATGGGAACTATTCACAGTTTAAAGCTTTTCCCTCTTCATAATGTGGATTTGGAGTCAGTCAGCTCCAAAAACATCTTTAAAAATAATCCAAAAATGCTGAGAAGACTGAACATAATCATTTCCAAGTAAAAAAGACTTGATGTTCATTTGATCAGGCTTTGGAGCGTCTATTAACCATCTCAAGTTTCCAAAAATGTCCAGCGGTTAACTGAAATTACCATATCAATCTTCAGCTGTTTTTCACTTTGAACAGCTCCATACCTATAATACAAGTCAACGGTTAGGTTCGAAAGACCCTATAAAGGGTCCTGATTGACTTTTGTGTGCTACAAAAAAAGCCACAAAACACATTCAAAAGACGCCGGAAAGAATTTTTAGAAAAACACCACCAAAAATGTTTATAAGGCACTTTAGGAAATTCTGGAAAACACAAGAAAAGATGGCTTAGAGAAAAATCAAAAACACTTCCTGAAGCCATTTTGGTTTCAAAAACCTTGTCAGATTCACCCACTTGGAAAGAGTGTTATGTGAATATTGACTCAAGTCACAGAGTATGAGATTGCTTGGTATGACATAGACAATGAGTGACATAGACAATTTTAATTTTTGCTAATCCTACTTGATTGACAGCTTTGACCATGGTATTCCATGAATCCTTGAACTCTTTTTTTGTCTTTTATTATGTGGATTTTAAATTGCTTGTTTCATCATTGACATTGGGCATCGTCGATCTGAGTGCAGATGGAAAAATTGAAATGTGTGCCCAGGTTCCACTGAGATTTGAATTCAGATAACAGGATTCAAAGTCCAGAGTGCTAACCATTACACCATGGAACCAACCATTACACAGTCATGGCTGCGGCTTGTTGTGCTGAATAAAGCATATGAAATCGTGAACGATGGCGAAAACAGGCTCCAAAGCTGCAGTGCAAATCTGCAATCATACACAATGGTAAATTGATATCTTATAACCTTTCATTCCACAAATTTACCAACATTTCCACGATATCACAGCTAGGACAGTTTGAAATGTTGATGAAAAGTGGCTAGTAAAAAGATTGCTGTATCTGTTACTTGGAAAAAGTGTGAAAAAAATAAATTGCAAAACTTATACTGTTAGAAAACTGTTCATCCAGTAGTTGATAAAGATTAGCATTGCATGGTAAAAGGCTTCATCTGAGAGATAATTTTAGGTTTGTGCAAATCAAAGTGCATGTCCCAGTCCATTAGCCAGGACAGCGGTCTGTGGCTGCTGGACAAGATCAAGAGAAAAACCTCTTACCTGATGGCACCCACGGTGCTTCTTTTGATTAGCGGCAAGTCGCACATGTAATGTTGCTACAGAATAGATTATCTAAAGAACAGTCAAAGATAAAGTCAGTTTGGTCCTAGAAACTCGCTCCATCACAGATCACTGTCATGGGGAATAGACTAGTAAACATGCAAATTGAACAACAAAGAAAAAAGGTCAAAAAGTTTTTGAAACATAGACGTAGTCAGCAGGATTTGAACCTGCGCGGGGAGACCCCAATGCCATCGCCTTAACCACTCGGCCACGACTACTCGGACGGCAAGCTGTTATGAGTTTCACACATGTTTTCTAATAGCACCATGATCAAGCTCAGTGATCAACCCTCTGGAAGACATCTCAGAAAATGAAAAGAAAATACAAGGTCTCAGTAAAATGCAAAAATCTGATTTAAAGTCATCATCATCAATGGGAACCATTCACAGTTTAAAGCTTTTCCCTCTTCATAATGTGGATTTGGAATCAGTCAGCTCCAAAAACATCCTTAAAAATAATCCGAAAATGCTGAGAAGACTGAACACAATCATTTCCAAGTAAAAAAGACTTGATGTTCATTTGATCAGGCTTTGGAGCGTCTATTAACCATCTCAAGTTTCCAAAAATGTCCAGCGGTTAACTGAAATTACCATATCAATCTTCAGATGTTTTTCACTTTGAACAGCTCCATACCTATAATACAAGTCAAGGGTAAGGTTCGAAAGACCCTATAAAGGGTCCTGATTGACTTTTGTGTGCTACAAAAAAAAGCCACAAAACACATTCAAAAGACGGCGAAAAGAATTTTTAGAAAAACACCACCAAAAATGTTTATAAGGCACTTTAGGAAATTCTGGAAAACACAAGAAAAGATGGCTTAGAGAAAAATCAAAAACACTTCCTGAAGCCATTTTGGCTTCAAATCCTTGTCAGATTCACCCACTTGGAAAGAGTGTTATGTGAATATTGACTCAAGTCACAGAGTATGAGATTGCTTCGTATGACATAGACAATGAGTGACAGACAATTTTAATTTTTGCTAATCCTACTTGATTGACAGCTTTGACCATGGTATTCCATGAATCCTTGAACTCTTTTTTTGTCTTTTATTATGTGTATTTTAAATTGCTTGTTTCATCATAAACATTGGGCATCATCGATCTGAGTGCAGATGGAAAAATCAAAATGTGTGCTCAGGTTCTATTGAGATTTCAACTCAGATCACTGGATCCAAAGTCCAGAGTGCTAACCATTACACCATGGAAACAACCATGATGCAATCATGGCTGCGGCTTGTTTTGCTGAATAAAGCATATGAAATCAGAACGATGGCGAAAACAGGCTCCAAAGCTGCAGTGCAAATCTGCAATCATACACAATGGTAAATTGATATCTTATAACCTTTCATTCCACAAATTTACCAACATTTCCACGATATCACAGCTAGCGCAGTTTGAAATGTTGATGAAAAGTGGCTAGTAAAAAGATTGCTGTATCTGTTACTTGGAAAAAGTGTGAAAAAAATAAATTGCAAAACTTATACTGTTAGAAAACTGTTCATCCAGTAGTCGATAAAGATTAGCATTGCATGGTAAAAGGCTTCATCTGAGAGATAATTTAAGGTTTGTGCAAATCAAAGTGCATGTCCCAGTCCATTAGCCAGGACAGCGGTCTGTGGCTGCTGGACAAGATCAAGAGAAAAACCTCTTACCTGATGGCACCCACTTTGTTTCTTTCGATTGGCAACAAGTCGCACATGTAATGTTGCTCCAGAATAGATTATCTAAAGAACAGTCAAAGATAATGTCAGTTTGGTCCTAGAAACTCGCTCCATCACAGATCACTGTCATGGGGAATAGACTAGTAAATATGCAAATTGAACAAAAAAGATAAAAGGTCAAAAAGTTATGGAAACATAGACGGCAGGATTTGAACCTGCGCGGGGAGACCCCAATGGATTTCAAGTCCATCGACTTAACCACTCGGCCACGACTACTAGAATGTCAACCTGTTATGAGCTTCACACATGTTTTCTTATTAGAAAACTATTGCACCAAGTTATTGCACCATGATCACGCTCAGTGATCAACCCTCTGGAAGACATCTCAGAAAATGAAAAGAAAATACAAGGTCTCAGTAAAATACAAAAATCTGATTTAAAGTCATCATTAATGGGAACCATTCACAGTTTAAAGCTTTATACTCTTCATAATGTGGATTTGGAGTCAGTCAGCTCCAAAAACATCCTTAAAAATAATCCGAAAATGCTGAGAAGACTGAACATAATCATTTCCAAGTAAAAAAGACTTGATGTTCATTTGATCAGGCTTTGGAGCGTCTATTAACCATCTGAAGTTTCCAAAAAATGTCCAGCAGTTAACTGAAATTACCATATCAATCTTCAGCTGTTTTTCACTTTGAACAGCTCCATACCTATAATACAAGTCAAGGGTAAGGTTCGAAAGACCCTATAAAGGGTCCTGATTGACTTTTGTGTGCTACAAAAAAAGCCACAAAACACATTCAAAAGACGCCGAAAAGAATTTTTAGAAAAACACCACCAAAAATGTTTATAAGGCACTTTAGGAAATTCTGGAAAACACAAGAAAAGATGGCTTAGAGAAAAATCGAAAACACTTCCTGCAGCCATTTTGGCTTCAAATCCTTGTCAAATTAACCCACTTGGAAAGAGTGTTATGTGAATATTGACTCTATTCACAGAGTATGAGATTGTTTGGTATGACATAGACAATTTTAATTTTTGCTAATCCTACTTGATCCTAATCCTACTGCTTTGACGATGGTATTCCATGAATCCTTGA
This sequence comes from Dendrobates tinctorius, assembly GCF_039654945.1. Classification (NCBI taxonomy): domain Eukaryota; kingdom Metazoa; phylum Chordata; class Amphibia; order Anura; family Dendrobatidae; genus Dendrobates; species Dendrobates tinctorius. Next base: position 6,243,006 of record NW_027361716.1, read on the forward strand.
ACTCTTTTTTTGTCTTTTATTATGTGGATTTTAAATTGCTTGTTTCATCATAAACATTGGGCATCGTCGATCTGAGTGCAGATGGAAAAATCGAAATGTGTGCCCAGGTTCTACTGAGATTTGAACTCAGATCACTGGATTCAAAGTCCAGAGTGCTAACCATTACACCATGGAACCAACCATGAAGCAATCATGGCTGCGGCTTGTTTTGCTGAATAAAGCATATGAAATCGTGAACGATGGCGAAAACAGGCTCCAAAGCTGCAGTGCAAATCTGCAATCATACACAATGGTAAATTGATATCTTATAACCTTTCATTCCACAAATTTACCAACATTTCCACGATATCACAGCTAGCGCAGTTTGAAATGTTGATGAAAAGTGGCTAGTAAAAAGATTGCTGTATCTGTTACTTGGAAAAAGTGTGAAAAAAATAAATTGCAAAACTTATACTGTTAGAAAACTGTTCATCCAGTAGTCGATAAAGATTAGCATTGCATGGTAAAAGGCTTCATCTGAGAGATAATTTAAGGTTTGTGCAAATCAAAGTGCATGTCCCAGTCCATGAGCCAGGACAGTGGTCTGTGGCTGCTGGACAAGATCGAGAGAAAAACCTCTTACCTGATGGCACCCACAGTGCTTCTTTTGATTAGCAGCAATTCGCACATGTAATGTTGCTCCAGAATAGATTATCTAAAGAACAGTCAAAGATAAAGTCAGTTTGGTCCTAGAAACTCGCTCCATCACAGATCACTGTCATGGGGAATAGACTAGTAAACATGCAAATTGAACAACAAAGATAAAAGGTCAAAAAGTTATTTTAAACATAGATGTAGTCGGCAGGATTTGCACCTGCGTGGGGAGACCCCAATGGATTTCTAGCCCATCGCCTTAACCACTCGGCCACGACTACTCAGACATCTACCTGTTATGAGCTTCACACATGTTTTCTAATAGCACCATGATCAAGCTCAGTGATCAACCCTCTGGAAGACATCTCAGAAAATGAAAAGAAAATACAAGGTCTCAGTAAAATGCAAAAATCTGATTTAAAGTCATCATCAATGGGAACCATTCACAGTTTAAAGCTTTTCCCTCTTCATAATGTGGATTTGGAGTCAGTCAGCTCCAAAAACATCCTTAAAAATAATCCGAAAATGCTGAGAAGACTGAACATAATCATTTCCAAGTAAAAAAGACTTGATGTTCATTTGATCAGGCTTTGGAGCGTCTATTAACCATCTCAAGTTTCCAAAAATGTCCAGCGGTTAACTGAAATTACCATATCAATCTTCAGCTGTTTTTCACTTTGAACAGCTCCATACCTATAATACAAGTCAAGGGTAAGGTTCGAAAGACCCTATAAAGGGTCCTGATTGACTTTTGTGTGCTACAAAAAAAGCCACAAAACACATTCAAAAGACGCCGAAAATAATTTTTTGAAAAACACCACCAAAAATGTTTATAAGGCACTTTAGGAAATTCTGGAAAACACAAGAAAAGATGGCTTAGAGAAAAATCAAAAACACTTCCTGAAGCCATTTTGGCTTCAAATCCTTGTCAGATTCACCCACTTGGAAAGAGTGTTATGTGAATATTGACTCAAGTCACAGAGTATGAGATTGCTTGGTATGACATAGACAATGAGTGACATAGACAATTTTAATTTTTGCTAATCCTACTTGATTGACTGCTTTGACCATGGTATTCCATGAATCCTTGAACTCTTTCTTTGTCTTTTATTATGTGGATTTTAAATTGCTTGTTTCATCATAAACATTGGGCATCGTCGATCTGAGTGCAGATGGAAAAATCGAAATGTGTGCCCAGGTTCTACTGAGATTTGAACTCAGATCACTGGATTCAAAGTCCAGAGTGCTAACCATTACACCATGGAACCAACCAAGACGCAATCATGGCTGTGGCTTGTTTTGCTGAATAAAGCATATGAAATCGTGAACGATGGCGAAAACAGGCTCCAAAGCTGCAGTGCAAATCTGCAATCATACACAATGGTAAATTGATATCTTATAACCTTTCATTCCACAAATTTACCAACATTTCCACGATATCACAGCTAGCGCAGTTTGAAATGTTGATGAAAAGTGGCTAGTAAAAAGATTGCTGTATCTGTTACTTGGAAAAAGTGTGAAAAAAATAAATTGCAAAACTTATACTGTTAGAAAACTGTTCATCCAGTAGTCGATAAAGATTAGCATTGCATGGTAAAAGGCTTCATCTGAGAGATAATTTAAGGTTTGTGCAAATCAAAGTGCATGTCCCAGTCCATTAGCCAGGACAGCGGTCTGTGGCTGCTGGACAAGATCGAGAGAAAAACCTCTTACCTGATGGCACCCACGGTGCTTCTTTTGATTAGCGGCAAGTCGCACATGTAATGTTGCTCCAGAATAGATTATCTAAAGAACAGTCAAAGATAACGTCAGTTTGGTCCTAGAAACTCGCTCCATCACAGATCACTGTCATGGGGAATAGACTAGTATACATGCAAATTGCTTGGTATGACATAGACAATTAGTGACATAGACAATTTAAATTTTTGCTATTCCTACTTGATTGACTGCTTTGACCATGGTATTCCATGAATCCTTGAACTCTTTTTTTGTCTTTTATTATGTGGATTTTAAATTGCTTGTTTCATCATAAACATTGGGCATCGTCGATCTGAGTGCAGATGGAAAAATCGAAATGTGTGCCCAGGTTCTACTGAGATTTGAACTCAGATCACTGGATTCAAAGTCCAGAGTGCTAACCATTTCACCATGGAACCAACCAAGACGCAATCATGGCTGCGGCTTGTTTTGCTGAATAAAGCATATGAAATCGTGAACGATGGCGAAAACAGGCTCCAAAGCTGCAGTGCAAATCTGCAATCATACACAATGGTAAATTGATATCTTATAACCTTTCATTCCACAAATTTACCAACATTTCCACGATATCACAGCTAGCGCAGTTTGAAATGTTGATGAAAAGTGGCTAGTAAAAAGATTGCTGTATCTGTTACTTGGAAAAAGTGTGAAAAAAATAAATTGCAAAACTTATACTGTTAGAAAACTGTTCATCCAGTAGTCGATAAAGATTAGCATTGCATGGTAAAAGGCTTCATCTGAGAGATAATTTAACCCCTTACCTACAATTGACGTAATATTCCGTCCATGTCACCATGGACCTAATTACCATGGACGGAATATTACGTCATCGCGATCAGAGGCGCCCACGTGGTGAGCGCCGCTGATCGCGGCCGAGTGTCAGCTAATTATCATAGCTGACACCCGGCACAATGTGTCAGGGGTGGTCACGGACCGCCCCCGACACGTTAACCCCTTGCACACCGCGATCAAACGCGATCGCGGTGTACCGGGGGTTAAAGGGAAGCATCGGCAGGGAGGGGGCTCCCTCCGTGCTTCCCTGAGCCCCCCACAGCAGCGCAATGTGCAGCGCTGCTGCGGGGGGCTCCTTTCCTCCAGGCCCCCGAATCCAAGATGGCGACGGGGGCCTTCGGGGGCCTGAGGAAGCTGGCTTCCTCAGTGCCTGCAAAGCGCAGGCATGAGGAAGCCTTCAGCAGTGCCTGTGTCAGATCGCTGATCTGTCACAGTGATCTGTGATGTGACAGATCAGCGATCTGTCACAGGACAGTGATGTCCCACCTGGGACAAGGTAATAAAGTAAAAAAAAAAAAAAAGTGTTAAAAATAATTAAAAAAAAAAAAATATTCCCCAATAAATCCATTTTTTCAAAATAAAAAAAACAAAAACAATAAAAGTACACATATTTGGTATTGCCGCGTCCGTAATGACCTGCCCTATAAAACTGTCCCATTAGTTAACCCCTTTAGCGAACCCCTTAAAAAATAAAAATAAAAAACGAAGCAAAAAATAATGATTTATTATCATACCACCGAACAAAAAGTGCAATAACGCGCGATCAAAAAGACGTATATAAATATGCATGGTACCGCTGAAAACGTCATCTTGTCCCGCAAAAAACGAGCCATCATACAGTATCATCCGCAAAAAAATAAAAAAGTTATAGCTCGCAGAATAAAGCGATACAAAAATAATTATTTTTTATATAAAATTGTTTTCATTGCAAAAAACCGACAAAACATAAAAAACGACCTAAATGAGGATTGCTGTAACCGTACTGACCCGAAGAATAAAAACGCGTTATCAATTTTACCGCACGCGGAACGGTGTAAACGCACCCCCCCAAAAGAAATTCATGAAACACTGTTTTTTGTTCATTCTGCGCCCCCAAAATCAGAATAAAAAGCGATCAAAAAATGTCACGTGCCCGAAAATGGTACCAATAAAAACGTCAACTCGTCCCGCAAAAAATAAGACCTCACATGACTCGGTGGGTCAAAATACGGAAAAATTATAGCTCACAATATGTGGTGATGCAAAAACTATTTTTTACAATAAAAAGCGTCTTTTAGCGTGCGACAGCCGCCAAACATAAAAACCGCCATAAATCGTAAATCAAATCCCCCGATATCACCCCCTTAGTTAGGGAAAAATAATAAAATAAAAAAAATGTATTTATTTCCATTTTCCCGCTAGGGCTAGGGTTAGGGCTAGGGCTAGGGTTAGGGCTAGGGTTAGGGCTAGGGTTAGGGCTAGGGTTAGGGCTAGGGTTAGGGCTAGGGCTCAGATTAGGGTTAGGGGTGTGTTGAGGTTAGGGTTGGAGTTATAATTGGGGGTTTCCACTGTTTGGGCACATCAGGTGCTCTCCAAAGGCAACATGGCGTCTGATCTCAATTCCAGCCAATTCTGTGTTGAAAAAGTCAAATGGTGCTCCTTCCCTTCCAAGCTCTGCCATGTGCCCAAACAGTGTTTTACCCCCACATGTAGGGTATCAGCCTACTCAGGACAAATTACAAAACAACTTTTGGGGTCCAATTTCTCCTGTTACCCTTAGGAAAATAAAAAATTGGGGGCAAAAATATAATTTTGCGGAAAAAAATGTTTTTTTTATTTTCACGCCCAGGCGTTATAAACTTCTGTGAAGCACTTGGGGGTTCAAAGTGCTCTCCACACATCTAGATAAGCTCCGTGGGGGGTCTAGTTTCCAAAATGGGGTCACTTGTGGGGAGTTTCAATAGTTTAGGTACATCAGGGGCTCTCCAAACGCACATGACACCCGCAGACCAATCCATCAAAGTCTGCATTCCAAAACGTCACTACTTCCCTTCCGAGCCCCGACGTGTGCCCATACAGTAGTTTTCTCCCACATATGAGGCATCAGCGTACTCAGGACAAATTGGACAACAACTTTTGGGGTTCAATTTCTCCTGTTACCCTTGGGAAAATAAAAAAATGGGGACTAAAAGATGATGTTTGTGGAAAAAATACGATTTTTTTATTTTCACGCCCGGACGTTATAAACTTCAGTGAAGCACTGGGGGGTTCAAAGTGCTCACCACACATCTAGATAAGTTCCTTGGGGGGTCTAGTTTCCAAAATGGTGTCATTTGTGGGGGGTTTCTACTGTTTTGGTACATCAGGGGCTTTCCTAACGCGACATGGTGTCCGATCTCAATTCCAGCCAAAAACGTCAAATGGCGCTGCTTCCCTTCCGAGCTCTGCCATGCGCCCAAATAGTGGTTTACACCCACATGTGGGGTATCAGCGTACTCAGGATAAATTGCACAATATCTTTTAGGGTCCTGTTACTTTTGGGAAAATAAGAATTGAGGGTGAAGAGATCATTTTTGTGGAAAAAATATGATTTTTTAATTGTACTGCTGTACGTTATAAACTTCTGTGAAGCCCTTGGGGGTTCAAAGTTCTCACCACACATCTAGATAAGTTCCTTGGGGGGTCTAGATTCCAAAATGGTGTCATTTGTGGGGGGTTTCCACTGTTTTGGTACATCAGGGGTTTTCCAATCGTGACATGGTGTCCGATCTCAATTCTAGCCAAAAACGTCAAATGGCGCTGCTTCCCTTCCGAGCTCTGCTATGCGCCCAAATAGTCATTTACACCCACATATGGGGTATCAGCGTACTCAGGACAAATTGCACAATAACTTTTAGGGTCCTGTTACCCTTGGAAAAATAAAAATTGGGGGTGAAAAGATCATTTTTGTGGAAAAAATATGATTTTTTAATTGTACCGCTGTACGTTATAAATTTCTGTGAAGCCCTTGTGGGTTCAAAGTTCTCACCACATATCTAGATAAGTTCCTTGGGGGGTCTAGTTTCCAAAATGGGGTCACTTGGGGGGTTTCCACTGTTTAGGTACATCAGGGGCTCTCCAAACGCGACATGGCGTCCGATCTGAATTCCAGCCAATTTTGCATTGAAAAAGTCAAACAGTGCTCCTTCCCTACTGAGGTCTGCCATGCGCCGAAACAGTGGTTCCCCCCCACATATCAGGTATCAGCGTACTCAGGACAAATTGCACAATAACTTTTGCAGTCCAATTTCTCCTGTTACCCTTGGTAAAATAAAGAAAATTGAACCTGAAGTATTTTTTTTGTGAAAAAAAGCTAAATGTTCATTTTTTTTTTAATATTCAAAAAATTCCTGTGACGCACCTAAAGGGTTAATAAACTTCGTGAATGTGGTTTTAAGCACCTTAAGGGGTGCAGTTTTTAGAATGGTGTCACTTTTGGGTATTTTCTATCATATAGACCCCTCAAAGTGGCTTCAAATGTGAAGTGGTCCCTAAAAATAAAATGGTGTTGCAAAAATGAGAAATCGCTGGTCAATTTTTAACCCTTATAACTTCCTAACAAAAAAAAATTTTGGATCCAAAATTGTGCTGATGTAAAGTAAACATGTGGGAAATGTTATGTATTAAGTTTTTTGTGTGCCGTATCGCTGTGATTTAAGGGCATAAAAATTCAAAGTTGGAAAATTGCGAAATTTTCAAAATTTTCGCCAAATTTCCGTTTTTTTCACAAATAAACGCAAGTTATTTGAATGCAATTTTACCACTACCATGAAGTACAATATGTCACGAGAAAACAATGTCAGAATCACCGGGATCCATGAAAGCGTTCCAGTGTTATGACCTCATAAAGGTACAGTGGTCAGAATTGTAAAAATTGGCCCGGGAGTTAACGTGCAAACCACCCTTGGTAGTGAAGGGGTTAAGGTTTGTGCAAATCAAAGTGCATGTCCCAGTCCATTAGCCAGGACAGCGGTCTGTGGCTGCTGGACAAGATCGAGAGAAAAACCTCTTACCTGATGGCACCCACGGTGCTTCTTTTGATTAGCGGCAAGTCGCACATGTAATGTTGCTCCAGAATAGATTATCTAAAGAACAGTCAAAGATAACATCAGTTTGGTCCTAGAAACTCGCTCCATCACAGATCACTGTCATGGGGAATAGACTAGTAAACATGCAAATTGAACAACAAAGATAAAAGGTCAAAAAGTTATTGAAACATAGACGTAGTCGGCAGGATTTGAAACTGCGCAGGGAGACCCCAATGGATTTCAAGTCCATCGCCTTAACCACTCGGCCACGACTAGTCGGACGTCAACCTGTTATGAGCTTCACACATGTTTTCTAATAGCACCATGATCACGCTCAGTGATCAACCCTCTGGAAGACATCTCAGAAAATGAAATGAAAATACAAGGTCTCAGTAAAATGCAAAAATCTGATTTAAAGTCATCATCAATGGGAACCATTCACAGTTTAAAGCTTTTCCCTCTTCATAATGTGGATTTGGAGTCAGTCAGCTCCAAAAACATCCTTAAAAATAATCCGAAAATGCTGAGAAGACTGAAAATAATCATTTCCAAGTAAAATAGACTTGATGTTCATTTGATCAGGCTTTGGAGCATCTATTAACCATCTCAAGTTTCCAAAAATGTCCAGCGGTTAACTGAAATTACCATATCAATCTTCAGATGTTTTTCACTTTGAACAGCTCCATACCTATAATACAAGTCAACGGTAAGGTTCGAAAGACCCTATAAAGGGTCCTGATTGACTTTTGTGTGCTACAAAAAAAGCCACAAAACACATTCAAAAGACGCCGAAAAGAATTTTTAGAAAAACACCACCAAAAATGTTTATAAGGCACTTTAGGAAATTCTGGAAAACACAAGAAAAGATGGCTTAGAGAAAAATCAAAAACACTTCCTGAAGCCATTTTGGCTTCAAATCCTTGTCAGATTCACCCACTTGGAAAGAGTGTTATGTGAATATTGACTCAAGTCACAGAGTATGAGATTGCTTCGTATGACATAGACAATGAGTGACAGACAATTTTAATTTTTGCTAATCCTACTTGATTGACAGCTTTGACCATGGTATTCCATGAATCCTTGAACTCTTTTTTTGTCTTTTATTATGTGTATTTTAAATTGCTTGTTTCATCATAAACATTGGGCATCGTCGATCTGAGTGCAGATGGAAAAATCAAAATGTGTGCTCAGGTTCTATTGAGATTTCAACTCAGATCACTGGATCCAAAGTCCAGAGAGCTAACCATTACACCATGGAACCAACCATGACGCAATCATGGCTGCGGCTTGTTTTGCTGAATAAAGCATATGAAATCGTGAACGATGGCGAAAACAGGCTCCAAAGCTGCAGTGCAAATCTGCAATCATACACAATGGTAAATTGATATCTTATAACCTTTCATTCCACAAATTTACCAACATTTCCACGATATCACAGCTAGCGCAGTTTGAAATGTTGATGAAAAGTGGCTAGTAAAAAGATTGCTGTATCTGTTACTTGGAAAAAGTGTGAAAAAAATAAATTGCAAAACTTATACTGTTAGAAAACTGTTCATCCAGTAGTCGATAAAGATTAGCATTGCATGGTAAAAGGCTTCATCTGAGAGATAATTTAAGGTTTGTGCAAATCAAAGTGCATGTCCCAGTCCATTAGCCAGGACAGCGGTCTGTGGCTGCTGGACAAGATCAAGAGAAAAACCTCTTACCTGATGGCACCCACGGTGTTTCTTTTGATTGGCGACAAGTCGCACATGTAATGTTGCTCCAGAATAGATTATCTAAAGAACAGTCAAAGATAAAGTCAGTTTGGTCCTAGAAACTCGCTTCATCACATATCACTGTCATGGGGAATAGACTAGTAAATATGCAAATTGAACAAAAAAGATAAAAGGTCAAAAAGTTATGGAATCATAGACGGCAGGATTTGAACCTGCGCGGGGAGACCCCAATGGATTTCAAGTCCATCGCCTTAACCACTAGTCCACGACTACTCGGATGTCAAGCTGTTATGAGCTTCACACATGTTTTCTTATTAGAAAACTATTGCACCAAGTTATTGCACCATGATCACGCTCAGTGATCAACCCTCTGGAAGACATCTCAGAAAATGAAAAGAAAATACAAGGTCTCAGTAAAATACAAAAATCTGATTTAAAGTCATCATCAATGGGAACCATTCACAGTTTAAAGCTTTTCCCTCTTCATAATGTGGATTTGGAGTCAGTCAGCTCCAAAAACATCCTTAAAAATAATCCGAAAATGCTGA
>NW_027361716.1:6257500-6277500 GCF_039654945.1 Dendrobates tinctorius
TCTCAGTAAAATGCAAAAATCTGATTTAAAGTCATCATCATCAATGGGAACCATTCACAGTTTAAAGCTTTTCCCTCTTCATAATGTGGATTTGGAGTCAGTCAGCTCCAAAAACATCCTTAAAAATAATCCGAAAATGCTGAGAAGACTGAACACAATCATTTCCAAGTAAAAAAGACTTGATGTTCATTTGATCAGGCTTTGGAGCGTCTATTAACCATCTCAAGTTTCCAAAAATGTCCAGCGGTTAACTGAAATTACCATATCAATCTTCAGATGTTTTTCACTTTGAACAGCTCCATACCTATAATACAAGTCAACGGTTAGGTTCGAAAGACCCTATAAAGGGTCCTGATTGACTTTTGTGTGCTACAAAAAAAGCCACAAAACACATTCAAAAGACGCCGGAAAGAATTTTTAGAAAAACACCACCAAAAATGTTTATAAGGCACTTTAGGAAATTCTGGAAAACACAAGAAAAGATGGCTTAGAGAAAAATCAAAAACACTTCCTGAAGCCATTTTGGTTTCAAAAACCTTGTCAGATTCACCCACTTGGAAAGAGTGTTATGTGAATATTGACTCAAGTCACAGAGTATGAGATTGCTTCGTATGACATAGACAATGAGTGACAGACAATTTTAATTTTTGCTAATCCTACTTGATTGACAGCTTTGACCATGGTATTCCATGAATCCTTGAACTCTTTTTTTGTCTTTTATTATGTGTATTTTAAATTGCTTGTTTCATCATAAACATTGGGCATCATCGATCTGAGTGCAGATGGAAAAATCAAAATGTGTGCTCAGGTTCTATTGAGATTTCAACTCAGATCACTGGATCCAAAGTCCAGAGTGCTAACCATTACACCATGGAAACAACCATTACACAGTCATGGCTGCGGCTTGTTGTGCTGAATAAAGCATATGAAATCAGAACGATGGCGAAAACAGGCTCCAAAGCTGCAGTGCAAATCTGCAATCATACACAATGGTAAATTGATATCTTATAACCTTTCATTCCACAAATTTACCAACATTTCCACGATATCACAGCTAGCGCAGTTTGAAATGTTGATGAAAAGTGGCTAGTAAAAAGATTGCTGTATCTGTTACTTGGAAAAAGTGTGAAAAAAATAAATTGCAAAACTTATACTGTTAGAAAACTGTTCATCCAGTAGTCGATAAAGATTAGCATTGCATGGTAAAAGGCTTCATCTGAGAGATAATTTAAGGTTTGTGCAAATCAAAGTGCATGTCCCAGTCCATTAGCCAGGACAGCGGTCTGTGGCTGCTGGACAAGATCAAGAGAAAAACCTCTTACCTGATGGCACCCACGGTGCTTCTTTTGATTAGCGGCAAGTCGCACATGTAATGTTGCTACAGAATAGATTATCTAAAGAACAGTCAAAGATAAAGTCAGTTTGGTCCTAGAAACTCGCTCCATCACAGATCACTGTCATGGGGAATAGACTAGTAAACATGCAAATTGAACAACAAAGAAAAAAGGTCAAAAAGTTTTTGAAACATAGACGTAGTCAGCAGGATTTGAACCTGCGCGGGGAGACCCCAATGGAATTCTAGTCCATCGCCTTAACCACTCGGCCACGACTACTCGGACGGCAAGCTGTTATGAGTTTCACACATGTTTTCTAATAGCACCATGATCAAGCTCAGTGATCAACCCTCTGGAAGACATCTCAGAAAATGAAAAGAAAATACAAGGTCTCAGTAAAATGCAAAAATCTGATTTAAAGTCATCATCATCAATGGGAACCATTCACAGTTTAAAGCTTTTCCCTCTTCATAATGTGGATTTGGAATCAGTCAGCTCCAAAAACATCCTTAAAAATAATCCGAAAATGCTGAGAAGACTGAACACAATCATTTCCAAGTAAAAAAGACTTGATGTTCATTTGATCAGGCTTTGGAGCGTCTATTAACCATCTCAAGTTTCCAAAAATGTCCAGCGGTTAACTGAAATTACCATATCAATCTTCAGATGTTTTTCACTTTGAACAGCTCCATACCTATAATACAAGTCAAGGGTAAGGTTCGAAAGACCCTATAAAGGGTCCTGATTGACTTTTGTGTGCTACAAAAAAAGCCACAAAACACATTCAAAAGACGGCGAAAAGAATTTTTAGAAAAACACCACCAAAAATGTTTATAAGGCACTTTAGGAAATTCTGGAAAACACAAGAAAAGATGGCTTAGAGAAAAATCAAAAACACTTCCTGAAGCCATTTTGGCTTCAAATCCTTGTCAAATTAACCCACTTGGAAAGAGTGTTATGTGAATATTGACTCTATTCACAGAGTATGAGATTGCTTCGTATGACATAGACAATGAGTGACAGACAATTTTAATTTTTGCTAATCCTACTTGATTGACAGCTTTGACCATGGTATTCCATGAATCCTTGAACTCTTTTTTTGTCTTTTATTATGTGTATTTTAAATTGCTTGTTTCATCATAAACATTGGGCATCATCGATCTGAGTGCAGATGGAAAAATCAAAATGTGTGCTCAGGTTCTATTGAGATTTCAACTCAGATCACTGGATCCAAAGTCCAGAGTGCTAACCATTACACCATGGAAACAACCATGATGCAATCATGGCTGCGGCTTGTTTTGCTGAATAAAGCATATGAAATCAGAACGATGGCGAAAACAGGCTCCAAAGCTGCAGTGCAAATCTGCAATCATACACAATGGTAAATTGATATCTTATAACCTTTCATTCCACAAATTTACCAACATTTCCACGATATCACAGCTAGCGCAGTTTGAAATGTTGATGAAAAGTGGCTAGTAAAAAGATTGCTGTATCTGTTACTTGGAAAAAGTGTGAAAAAAATAAATTGCAAAACTTATACTGTTAGAAAACTGTTCATCCAGTAGTCGATAAAGATTAGCATTGCATGGTAAAAGGCTTCATCTGAGAGATAATTTAAGGTTTGTGCAAATCAAAGTGCATGTCCCAGTCCATTAGCCAGGACAGCGGTCTGTGGCTGCTGGACAAGATCAAGAGAAAAACCTCTTACCTGATGGCACCCACTTTGTTTCTTTTGATTGGCAACATGTCGCACATGTAATGTTGCTCCAGAATAGATTATCTAAAGAACAGTCAAAGATAATGTCAGTTTGGTCCTAGAAACTCGCTCCATCACAGATCACTGTCATGGGGAATAGACTAGTAAATATGCAAATTGAACAAAAAAGATAAAAGGTCAAAAAGTTATGGAAACATAGACGGCAGGATTTGAACCTGCGCGGGGAGACCCCAATGGATTTCAAGTCCATCGACTTAACCACTCGGCCACGTCTACTAGAATGTCAACCTGTTATGAGCTTCACACATGTTTTCTTATTAGAAAACTATTGCACCAAGTTATTGCACCATGATCACGCTCAGTGATCAACCCTCTGGAAGACATCTCAGAAAATGAAAAGAAAATACAAGGTCTCAGTAAAATACAAAAATCTGATTTAAAGTCATCATCAATGGGAACCATTCACAGTTTAAAGCTTTTCCCTCTTCATAATGTGGATTTGGAGTCAGTCAGCTCCAAAAACATCCTTAAAAATAATCCGAAAATGCTGAGAAGACTGAACATAATCATTTCCAAGTAAAAAAGACTTGATGTTCATTTGATCAGGCTTTGGAGCGTCTATTAACCATCTGAAGTTTCCAAAAAATGTCCAGCAGTTAACTGAAATTACCATATCAATCTTCAGCTGTTTTTCACTTTGAACAGCTCCATACCTATAATACAAGTCAAGGGTAAGGTTCGAAAGACCCTATAAAGGGTCCTGATTGACTTTTGTGTGCTACAAAAAAAGCCACAAAACACATTCAAAAGACGCCGAAAAGAATTTTTAGAAAAACACCACCAAAAATGTTTATAAGGCACTTTAGGAAATTCTGGAAAACACAAGAAAAGATGGCTTAGAGAAAAATCGAAAACACTTCCTGCAGCCATTTTGGCTTCAAATCCTTGTCAAATTAACCCACTTGGAAAGAGTGTTATGTGAATATTGACTCTATTCACAGAGTATGAGATTGTTTGGTATGACATAGACAATTTTAATTTTTGCTAATCCTACTTGATCCTAATCCTACTGCTTTGACGATGGTATTCCATGAATCCTTGAACTCTTTTTTTGTCTTTTATTATGTGGATTTTAAATTGCTTGTTTCATCATAAACATTGGGCATCGTCGATCTGAGTGCAGATGGAAAAATCGAAATGTGTGCCCAGGTTCTACTGAGATTTGAACTCAGATCACTGGATTCAAAGTCCAGAGTGCTGGATTCAAAGTTCCACCATGGAACCAACCATGAAGCAATCATGGCTGCGGCTTGTTTTGCTGAATAAAGCATATGAAATCGTGAACGATGGCGAAAACAGGCTCCAAAGCTGCAGTGCAAATCTGCAATCATACACAATGGTAAATTGATATCTTATAACCTTTCATTCCACAAATTTACCAACATTTCCACGATATCACAGCTAGCGCAGTTTGAAATGTTGATGAAAAGTGGCTAGTAAAAAGATTGCTGTATCTGTTACTTGGAAAAAGTGTGAAAAAAATAAATTGCAAAACTTATACTGTTAGAAAACTGTTCATCCAGTAGTCGATAAAGATTAGCATTGCATGGTAAAAGGCTTCATCTGAGAGATAATTTAAGGTTTGTGCAAATCAAAGTGCATGTCCCAGTCCATGAGCCAGGACTGTGGTCTGTGGCTGCTGGACAAGATCGAGAGAAAAACCTCTTACCTGATGGCACCCACAGTGCTTCTTTTGATTAGCAGCAATTCGCACATGTAATGTTGCTCCAGAATAGATTATCTAAAGAACAGTCAAAGATAAAGTCAGTTTGGTCCTAGAAACTCGCTCCATCACAGATCACTGTCATGGGGAATAGACTAGTAAACATGCAAATTGAACAACAAAGATAAAAGGTCAAAAAGTTATTTTAAACATAGATGTAGTCGGCAGGATTTGCACCTGCGTGGGGAGACCCCAATGGATTTCTAGCCCATCGCCTTAACCACTCGGCCACGACTACTCAGACATCTACCTGTTATGAGCTTCACACATGTTTTCTAATAGCACCATGATCAAGCTCAGTGATCAACCCTCTGGAAGACATCTCAGAAAATGAAAAGAAAATACAAGGTCTCAGTAAAATGCAAAAATCTGATTTAAAGTCATCATCAATGGGAACCATTCACAGTTTAAAGCTTTTCCCTCTTCATAATGTGGATTTGGAGTCAGTCAGCTCCAAAAACATCCTTAAAAATAATCCGAAAATGCTGAGAAGACTGAACATAATCATTTCCAAGTAAAAAAGACTTGATGTTCATTTGATCAGGCTTTGGAGCGTCTATTAACCATCTCAAGTTTCCAAAAATGTCCAGCGGTTAACTGAAATTACCATATCAATCTTCAGCTGTTTTTCACTTTGAACAGCTCCATACCTATAATACAAGTCAAGGGTAAGGTTCGAAAGACCCTATAAAGGGTCCTGATTGACTTTTGTGTGCTACAAAAAAAGCCACAAAACACATTCAAAAGACGCCGAAAAGAATTTTTAGAAAAACACCACCAAAAATGTTTATAAGGCACTTTAGGAAATTCTGGAAAACACAAGAAAAGATGGCTTAGAGAAAAATCAAAAACACTTCCTGAAGCCATTTTGGCTTCAAATCCTTGTCAGATTCACCCACTTGGAAAGAGTGTTATGTGAATATTGACTCAAGTCACAGAGTATGAGATTGCTTGGTATGACATAGACAATGAGTGACATAGACAATTTTAATTTTTGCTAATCCTACTTGATTGACTGCTTTGACCATGGTATTCCATGAATCCTTGAACTCTTTCTTTGTCTTTTATTATGTGGATTTTAAATTGCTTGTTTCATCATAAACATTGGGCATCGTCGATCTGAGTGCAGATGGAAAAATCGAAATGTGTGCCCAGGTTCTACTGAGATTTGAACTCAGATCACTGGATTCAAAGTCCAGAGTGCTAACCATTACACCATGGAACCAACCAAGACGCAATCATGGCTGTGGCTTGTTTTGCTAAATAAAGCATATGAAATCGTGAACGATGGCGAAAACAGGCTCCAAAGCTGCAGTGCAAATCTGCAATCATACACAATGGTAAATTGATATCTTATAACCTTTCATTCCACAAATTTACCAACATTTCCACGATATCACAGCTAGCGCAGTTTGAAATGTTGATGAAAAGTGGCTAGTAAAAAGATTGCTGTATCTGTTACTTGGAAAAAGTGTGAAAAAAATAAATTGCAAAACTTATACTGTTAGAAAACTGTTCATCCAGTAGTCGATAAAGATTAGCATTGCATGGTAAAAGGCTTCATCTGAGAGATAATTTAAGGTTTGTGCAAATCAAAGTGCATGTCCCAGTCCATTAGCCAGGACAGCGGTCTGTGGCTGCTGGACAAGATCGAGAGAAAAACCTCTTACCTGATGGCACCCACGGTGCTTCTTTTGATTAGCGGCAAGTCGCACATGTAATGTTGCTCCAGAATAGATTATCTAAAGAACAGTCAAAGATAACGTCAGTTTGGTCCTAGAAACTCGCTCCATCACAGATCACTGTCATGGGGAATAGACTAGTATACATGCAAATTGCTTGGTATGACATAGACAATTAGTGACATAGACAATTTTAATTTTTGCTATTCCTACTTGATTGACTGCTTTGACCATGGTATTCCATGAATCCTTGAACTCTTTTTTTGTCTTTTATTATGTGGATTTTAAATTGCTTGTTTCATCATAAACATTGGGCATCGTCGATCTGAGTGCAGATGGAAAAATCGAAATGTGTGCCCAGGTTCTACTGAGATTTGAACTCAGATCACTGGATTCAAAGTCCAGAGTGCTAACCATTACACCATGGAACCAACCAAGACGCAATCATGGCTGCGGCTTGTTTTGCTGAATAAAGCATATGAAATCGTGAACGATGGCGAAAACAGGCTCCAAAGCTGCAGTGCAAATCTGCAATCATACACAATGGTAAATTGATATCTTATAACCTTTCATTCCACAAATTTACCAACATTTCCACGATATCACAGCTAGCGCAGTTTGAAATGTTGATGAAAAGTGGCTAGTAAAAAGATTGCTGTATCTGTTACTTGGAAAAAGTGTGAAAAAAATAAATTGCAAAACTTATACTGTTAGAAAACTGTTCATCCAGTAGTCGATAAAGATTAGCATTGCATGGTAAAAGGCTTCATCTGAGAGATAATTTAACCCCTTACCTACAATTGACGTAATATTCCGTCCATGTCACCATGGACCTAATTACCATGGACGGAATATTACGTCATCGCGATCAGAGGCGCCCACGTGGTGAGCGCCGCTGATCGCGGCCGAGTGTCAGCTAATTATCATAGCTGACACCCGGCACAATGTGTCAGGGGTGGTCACGGACCGCCCCCGACACGTTAACCCCTTGCACACCGCGATCAAACGCGATCGCGGTGTACCGGGGGTTAAAGGGAAGCATCGGCAGGGAGGGGGCTCCCTCCGTGCTTCCCTGAGCCCCCCACAGCAGCGCAATGTGCAGCGCTGCTGCGGGGGGCTCCTTTCCTCCAGGCCCCCGAATCCAAGATGGCGACGGGGGCCTTCGGGGGCCTGAGGAAGCTGGCTTCCTCAGTGCCTGCAAAGCGCAGGCATGAGGAAGCCTTCAGCAGTGCCTGTGTCAGATCGCTGATCTGTCACAGTGATCTGTGATGTGACAGATCAGCGATCTGTCACAGGACAGTGATGTCCCACCTGGGACAAGGTAATAAAGTAAAAAAAAAAAAAAAAGTGTTAAAAATAATTAAAAAAAAAAAAATATTCCCCAATAAATCCATTTTTTCAAAATAAAAAAAACAAAAACAATAAAAGTACACATATTTGGTATCGCCGCGTCCGTAATGACCTGCCCTATAAAACTGTCCCATTAGTTAACCCCTTTAGCGAACCCCTTAAAAAATAAAAATAAAAAACGAAGCAAAAAATAATGATTTATTATCATACCACCGAACAAAAAGTGCAATAACGCGCGATCAAAAAGACGTATATAAATATGCATGGTACCGCTGAAAACGTCATCTTGTCCCGCAAAAAACGAGCCATCATACAGTATCATCCGCAAAAAAATAAAAAAGTTATAGCTCGCAGAATAAAGCGATACAAAAATAATTATTTTTTATATAAAATTGTTTTCATTGCAAAAAACCGACAAAACATAAAAAACGACCTAAATGAGGATTGCTGTAACCGTACTGACCCGAAGAATAAAAACGCGTTATCAATTTTACCGCACGCGGAACGGTGTAAACGCACCCCCCCAAAAGAAATTCATGAAACACTGTTTTTTGTTCATTCTGCGCCCCCAAAATCAGAATAAAAAGCGATCAAAAAATGTCACGTGCCCGAAAATGGTACCAATAAAAACGTCAACTCGTCCCGCAAAAAATAAGACCTCACATGACTCGGTGGGTCAAAATACGGAAAAATTATAGCTCACAATATGTGGTGATGCAAAAACTATTTTTTACAATAAAAAGCGTCTTTTAGCGTGCGACAGCCGCCAAACATAAAAACCGCCATAAATCGTAAATCAAACCCCCCGATATCACCCCCTTAGTTAGGGAAAAATAATAAAATAAAAAAAATGTATTTATTTCCATTTTCCCGCTAGGGCTAGGGCTAGGGTTAGGGCTAGGGTTAGGGCTAGGGTTAGGGCTAGGGCTCAGATTAGGGTTAGGGGTGTGTTGAGGTTAGGGTTGGAGTTATAATTGGGGGTTTCCACTGTTTGGGCACATCAGGTGCTCTCCAAAGGCAACATGGCGTCTGATCTCAATTCCAGCCAATTCTGTGTTGAAAAAGTCAAATGGTGCTCCTTCCCTTCCAAGCTCTGCCATGTGCCCAAACAGTGTTTTACCCCCACATGTAGGGTATCAGCCTACTCAGGACAAATTACAAAACAACTTTTGGGGTCCAATTTCTCCTGTTACCCTTAGGAAAATAAAAAATTGGGGGCAAAAATATAATTTTGCGGAAAAAAATGTTTTTTTTATTTTCACGCCCAGGCGTTATAAACTTCTGTGAAGCACTTGGGGGTTCAAAGTGCTCTCCACACATCTAGATAAGCTCCGTGGGGGGTCTAGTTTCCAAAATGGGGTCACTTGTGGGGAGTTTCAATAGTTTAGGTACATCAGGGGCTCTCCAAACGCACATGACACCCGCAGACCAATCCATCAAAGTCTGCATTCCAAAACGTCACTACTTCCCTTCCGAGCCCCGACGTGTGCCCATACAGTAGTTTTCTCCCACATATGAGGTATCAGCGTACTCAGGACAAATTGGACAACAACTTTTGGGGTTCAATTTCTCCTGTTACCCTTGGGAAAATAAAAAAATGGGGACTAAAAGATGATGTTTGTGGAAAAAATACGATTTTTTTATTTTCACGCCCGGACGTTATAAACTTCAGTGAAGCACTGGGGGGTTCAAAGTGCTCACCACACATCTAGATAAGTTCCTTGGGGGGTCTAGTTTCCAAAATGGTGTCATTTGTGGGGGGTTTCTACTGTTTTGGTACATCAGGGGCTTTCCTAACGCGACATGGTGTCCGATCTCAATTCCAGCCAAAAACGTCAAATGGCGCTGCTTCCCTTCCGAGCTCTGCCATGCGCCCAAATAGTGGTTTACACCCACATGTGGGGTATCAGCGTACTCAGGATAAATTGCACAATATCTTTTAGGGTCCTGTTACTTTTGGGAAAATAAGAATTGAGGGTGAAGAGATCATTTTTGTGGAAAAAATATGATTTTTTAATTGTACTGCTGTACGTTATAAACTTCTGTGAAGCCCTTGGGGGTTCAAAGTTCTCACCACACATCTAGATAAGTTCCTTGGGGGGTCTAGATTCCAAAATGGTGTCATTTGTGGGGGGTTTCCACTGTTTTGGTACATCAGGGGTTTTCCAATCGTGACATGGTGTCCGATCTCAATTCTAGCCAAAAACGTCAAATGGCGCTGCTTCCCTTCCGAGCTCTGCTATGCGCCCAAATAGTCATTTACACCCACATATGGGGTATCAGCGTACTCAGGACAAATTGCACAATAACTTTTAGGGTCCTGTTACCCTTGGAAAAATAAAAATTGGGGGTGAAAAGATCATTTTTGTGGAAAAAATATGATTTTTTAATTGTACCGCTGTACGTTATAAATTTCTGTGAAGCCCTTGTGGGTTCAAAGTTCTCACCACATATCTAGATAAGTTCCTTGGGGGGTCTAGTTTCCAAAATGGGGTCACTTGGGGGGTTTCCACTGTTTAGGTACATCAGGGGCTCTCCAAACGCGACATGGCGTCCGATCTGAATTCCAGCCAATTTTGCATTGAAAAAGTCAAACAGTGCTCCTTCCCTACTGAGGTCTGCCATGCGCCGAAACAGTGGTTCCCCCCCACATATCAGGTATCAGCGTACTCAGGACAAATTGCACAATAACTTTTGCAGTCCAATTTCTCCTGTTACCCTTGGTAAAATAAAGAAAATTGAACCTGAAGTATTTTTTTTGTGAAAAAAAGCTAAATGTTCATTTTTTTTTTAATATTCAAAAAATTCCTGTGACGCACCTAAAGGGTTAATAAACTTCGTGAATGTGGTTTTAAGCACCTTAAGGGGTGCAGTTTTTAGAATGGTGTCACTTTTGGGTATTTTCTATCATATAGACCCCTCAAAGTGGCTTCAAATGTGAAGTGGTCCCTAAAAATAAAATGGTGTTGCAAAAATGAGAAATCGCTGGTCAATTTTTAACCCTTATAACTTCCTAACAAAAAAAAATTTTGGATCCAAAATTGTGCTGATGTAAAGTAAACATGTGGGAAATGTTATGTATTAAGTTTTTTGTGTGCCGTATCGCTGTGATTTAAGGGCATAAAAATTCAAAGTTGGAAAATTGCGAAATTTTCAAAATTTTCACCAAATTTCCGTTTTTTTCACAAATAAACGCAAGTTATTTGAATGCAATTTTACCACTACCATGAAGTACAATATGTCACGAGAAAACAATGTCAGAATCACCGGGATCCATGAAAGCGTTCCAGTGTTATGACCTCATAAAGGTACAGTGGTCAGAATTGTAAAAATTGGCCCGGGAGTTAACGTGCAAACCACCCTTGGTAGTGAAGGGGTTAAGGTTTGTGCAAATCAAAGTGCATGTCCCAGTCCATTAGCCAGGACAGCGGTCTGTGGCTGCTGGACAAGATCGAGAGAAAAACCTCTTACCTGATGGCACCCACGGTGCTTCTTTTGATTAGCGGCAAGTCGCACATGTAATGTTGCTCCAGAATAGATTATCTAAAGAACAGTCAAAGATAACATCAGTTTGGTCCTAGAAACTCGCTCCATCACAGATCACTGTCATGGGGAATAGACTAGTAAACATGCAAATTGAACAACAAAGATAAAAGGTCAAAAAGTTATTGAAACATAGACGTAGTCGGCAGGATTTGAACCTGCGCAGGGAGACCCCAATGGATTTCAAGTCCATCGCCTTAACCACTCGGCCACGACTAGTCGGACGTCAACCTGTTATGAGCTTCACACATGTTTTCTAATAGCACCATGATCACGCTCAGTGATCAACCCTCTGGAAGACATCTCAGAAAATGAAACGAAAATACAAGGTCTCAGTAAAATGCAAAAATCTGATTTAAAGTCATCATCAATGGGAACCATTCACAGTTTAAAGCTTTTCCCTCTTCATAATGTGGATTTGGAGTCAGTCAGCTCCAAAAACATCCTTAAAAATAATCCGAAAATGCTGAGAAGACTGAAAATAATCATTTCCAAGTAAAATAGACTTGATGTTCATTTGATCAGGCTTTGGAGCATCTATTAACCATCTCAAGTTTCCAAAAATGTCCAGCGGTTAACTGAAATTACCATATCAATCTTCAGATGTTTTTCACTTTGAACAGCTCCATACCTATAATACAAGTCAACGGTAAGGTTCGAAAGACCCTATAAAGGGTCCTGATTGACTTTTGTGTGCTACAAAAAAAGCCACAAAACACATTCAAAAGACGCCGAAAAGAATTTTTAGAAAAACACCACCAAAAATGTTTATAAGGCACTTTAGGAAATTCTGGAAAACACAAGAAAAGATGGCTTAGAGAAAAATCAAAAACACTTCCTGAAGCCATTTTGGCTTCAAATCCTTGTCAGATTCACCCACTTGGAAAGAGTGTTATGTGAATATTGACTCAAGTCACAGAGTATGAGATTGCTTCGTATGACATAGACAATGAGTGACAGACAATTTTAATTTTTGCTAATCCTACTTGATTGACAGCTTTGACCATGGTATTCCATGAATCCTTGAACTCTTTTTTTGTCTTTTATTATGTGTATTTTAAATTGCTTGTTTCATCATAAACATTGGGCATCGTCGATCTGAGTGCAGATGGAAAAATCAAAATGTGTGCTCAGGTTCTATTGAGATTTCAACTCAGATCACTGGATCCAAAGTCCAGAGAGCTAACCATTACACCATGGAACCAACCATGAAGCAATCATGGCTGCGGCTTGTTTTGCTGAATAAAGCATATGAAATCGTGAACGATGGCGAAAACAGGCTCCAAAGCTGCAGTGCAAATCTGCAATCATACACAATGGTAAATTGATATCTTATAACCTTTCATTCCACAAATTTACCAACATTTCCACGATATCACAGCTAGCGCAGTTTGAAATGTTGATGAAAAGTGGCTAGTAAAAAGATTGCTGTAACTGTTACTTGGAAAAAGTGTGAAAAAAATAAATTGCAAAACTTATACTGTTAGAAAACTGTTCATCCAGTAGTCGATAAAGATTAGCATTGCATGGTAAAAGGCTTCATCTGAGAGATAATTTAAGGTTTGTGCAAATCAAAGTGCATGTCCCAGTCCATTAGCCAGGACAGCGGTCTGTGGCTGCTGGACAAGATCAAGAGAAAAACCTCTTACCTGATGGCACCCACGGTGTTTCTTTTGATTGGCGACAAGTCGCACATGTAATGTTGCTCCAGAATAGATTATCTAAAGAACAGTCAAAGATAAAGTCAGTTTGGTCCTAGAAACTCGCTCCATCACATATCACTGTCATGGGGAATAGACTAGTAAATATGCAAATTGAAAAAAAAAGATAAAAGGTCAAAAAGTTATGGAATCATAGACGGCAGGATTTGAACCTGCGCGGGGAGACCCCAATGGATTTCAAGTCCATCGCCTTAACCACTAGTCCACGACTACTCGGATGTCAAGCTGTTATGAGCTTCACACATGTTTTCTTATTAGAAAACTATTGCACCAAGTTATTGCACCATGATCACGCTCAGTGATCAACCCTCTGGAAGACATCTCAGAAAATGAAAAGAAAATACAAGGTCTCAGTAAAATACAAAAATCTGATTTAAAGTCATCATCAATGGGAACCATTCACAGTTTAAAGCTTTTCCCTCTTCATAATGTGGATTTGGAGTCAGTCAGCTCCAAAAACATCCTTAAAAATAATCCGAAAATGCTGAGAAGACTGAACATAATCATTTCCAAGTAAAAAAGACTTGATGTTCATTTGATCAGGCTTTGGAGCGTCTATTAACCATCTGAAGTTTCCAAAAATGTCCAGCAGTTAACTGAAATTACCATATCAATCTTCAGCTGTTTTTCACTTTGAACGGCTCCATACCTATAATACAAGTCAAGGGTAATTTTCGAAAGACCCTATAAAGGGTCCTGATTGACTTTTGTGTGCTACAAAAAAAGCCACAAAACACATTCAAAAGACGCCGCAAAGAATATTTAGAAAAACACCACCAAAAATGTTTATAAGGCACTTTAGGAAATTCTGGAAAACACAAGAAAAGATGGCTTAGAGAAAAATCAAAAACACTTCCTGAAGCCATTTTGGCTTCAAATCCTTGTCAGATTCAGCAACTTGGAAAGAGTGTTATGTGAATATTGACTCAAGTCACAGAGTATGACATAGACAATGAGTGATATAGACAATTTTAATTTTTGCTAATCCTACTTGATTGACAGCTTTGATCATGGTATTCCATGAATCCTTGAACTCTTTTTTTGTCTTTTATTATGTGGATTTTAAATTGCTTGTTTCATCATAAACATTCTGCATCGTCGATCTGAGTGCACATGGAAAAATTGAAATGTGTGCCCAGGTTCCACGGAGATTTGAACTCAGATCACTGGATTCAAAGTGCAGAGAGCTAACCATTACACCATGGAACCAACCATGACTCAGTCATTGCTGCGGCTTGTTGTGCTGAATAAAGCATATGAAATCGTGAACGATGGCGAAAACAGGCTCCAAAGCTGCAGTGCAAATCTGCAATCATACACAATGATAAATTGATATCTTATAACCTTTCATTCCACAAATTTACCAACATTTCCACGATATCACAGTTAGCGCAGTTTGAAATGTTGATGAAAAGTGGCTAGTAAAAAGATTGCTGTATCTGTTACTTGGAAAAAGTGTGAAAAACATAAATTGCAAAAATTATACTGTTAGAAAACTGTTCATCCAGTAGTCGATAAAGATTAGCATTGCATGGTAAAAGGCTTCATCTGAGAGATAATTTAAGGTTTGTACAAATCAAAGTGCATGTCCCAGTCCATTAGCCAGGACAGCGGTCTGTGGCTGCTGGACAAGATCAAGAGAAAAACCTCTTACCTGATGGCACCCACGGTGCTTCTTTTGATTAGCGGCAAGTCGCACATGTAATGTTGCTCCAGAATAGATTATCTAAAGAACAGTCAAAGATAAAGTCAGTTTGGTCCTAGAAACTCGCTCCATCACAGATCACTGTCATGGGGAATAGACTAGTAAACACGCAAATTGAACAACAAAGATAAAAGGTCAAAAAGTTAGTGAAACATAGACGTAGTCGGCAGAATTTGAACCTGCGCGGGGAGACCCCAATGGATTTCTAGTACATCGCCTTAACCACTCGGCCACGACTTACTCAGACATCAAGCTTTTATGAGTTTCACACATGTTTTCTAATAGCACCATGATCAAGCTCAGTGATCAACCCACTGGAAGACATCTCAGAAAATGAAAAGAAAATACAAGGTCTCAGTAAAATGCAAAAATCGGATTTAAAGTCATCATCAATGGGAACCATTCACAGTTTAAAGCTTTTCCCTCTTCATAATGTGGATTTGGAGTCAGTCAGCTCCAAAAACATCCTTAAAAATAATCCAAAAATGCTGAGAAGACTGAACATAATCATTTCCAAGTAAAAAAGACTTGATGTTCATTTGATCAGGCTTTGGAGCGTCTATTAACCATCTCAAGCTTCCAAAAATGTCCAGCGGTTAACTGAAATTACCATATCAATCTTCAGCTGTTTTTCACTTTGAACAGCTCCATACCTATAATACAAGTCAACGGTAAGGTTCGAAAGACCGTATAAAGGGTCCTGATTGACTTTTGTGTGCTACAAAAAAAGGCACAAAACACATTCAAAAGACGCCGAAAAGAATTTTTAGAAAAACACCACCAAAAATGTTTATAAGGCACTTTAGGAAATTCTGGAAAACACAAGAAAAGAAGGCTTAGAGAAAAATTAAAAAAAAACTTCCTGAAGCCATTTTGGCTTCAAATCCTTGTCAGATTCACCCACTTGGAAAGAGTGTTATGTGAATATTGACTCAAGTCACAGAGTATGAGATTGCTTGGTATGACATAGACAATGAGTGATATAGACAATTTTAATTTTTGCTAATCCTACTTGATTGACAGCTTTGATCATGGTATTCCATGAATCCTTGAACCCTTTTTTTGTCTTTTATTATGTGGATTTTAAATTGCATGTTTCATCATAAACATTGGGCATCGTCGATCTGAGTGCACATGGAAAAATAGAAATGTGTGCCCAGGTTCCACTGAGATTTGAACTCAGATCACTGGATTCAAAGTCCAGAGTGCTAACGATTACACCATGGAACCAACCATGACTCCGCCACTTAAAAAAAAAAAGTCCCTAGTCTCACTTTATGCCATTGCTGTGTGGGAATTTCCCACGCAGCAATGGCATAAAGTGAGACTAGGGACTTTTTTTTTTTTAAGTGGCGGAGGAATACAGTGCGGAAGGATACCTACCTTCCGTCATTGGATTCCTGCAGCCCGTAGAGAACGGCAGCATCATCTGATGCTGCAGTTCTCTACCCAAGATCGTCGTGGGACACACTCGTGGACTGCTTCGGATCGTGGGTGAGTATTTTTGTGGTTTGTTATGTTAATATTTATTCCGGAAAAGACAATGGCTTCAGGGAACAATGTGACAAGTATTGGTAAGTATGTTACTCTATGTTATATGTACTGTATGTCTATGTATGTATTGTATGAATGTATTGTATGTATGTAGTATATATGTTGTATGTATGTAGCATGTAGTATGTATGTAGTATGTATGTAGCATGCATGTAGCATGTAGTATATATGTATCATGTAGTATATATGTAGTATGTATGTAGCATGCATGTAGTATATATGTAGTATGTATGTAGCATGTATGTAGTATGTATGTGGTATGTATGTAGCATTAGTATGTATGTAGCATGCATGTAGTATATATGTAGTATGTATGTAGCATGTAGTATGTATGTAGTATGTATGTAGCATGTATGTAGCATGTAGTATGTATGTAGTATGTATGTAGCATGTAGCATGCATGTAGCATGCATGTAGTATGTATGTAGTATGTATGTAGTATGTATGTAGCATGCATGTAGCATGCATGTAGTATGTATGTAGCATGCAGTATGTATGTAGCATGTATGTAGTATATATGTAGTATGTATGTAGCATGTAGTATATATGTAGCATGTAGTATGTATGTAGCATGCATGTAGTATATATGTAGTATGTATGTAGCATGTAGTATGTATGTAGCATGCATGTAGTATATATGTAGTATGTATGTAGCATGTAGTATGTATGTAGCATGTAGTATGTATGTAGCATGTAGTATGTATGTAGCATGCATGTAGTATGTATGTAGCATGTAGTATGTGTGTAGCATGCATGTAGTACATATGTAGTATGTATGTAGCATGTAGTATGTATGTAGCATGCATGTAGTATATATGTAGTATGTATGTAGCATGTAGTATGTATGTAGCATGTAGTATGTATGTAGCATGCATGTAGTATGTATGTAGCATGCATGTAGTATGTATGTAGCATGTAGTATGTATGTAGCATGCATGTAGTATATATGTAGTATGTATGTAGCATGCATGTAGTATATATGTAGTATGTATGTAGCATGTAGTATGTATGTAGCATGCATGTAGTATATATGTAGTATGTATGTAGCATGTAGTATGTAGCATGTAGTATGTATGTAGCATGCATGTAGTATGTATGTAGCATGCATGTAGTATGTATGTAGCATGTAGTATGTATGTAGCATGCATGTAGTATATATGTAGTATGTATGTAGCATGTAGTATGTATGTAGCATGTAGTATGTATGTAGCATGCATGTAGTATATATGTAGTATGTATGTAGCATGTATGTAGCATGTAGTATGTATGTAGCATGCATGTAGTATGTATGTATGTAGTATTTTTTTTTTTTTTTTTTAACATTTAACACATTAGCCGGATGATGGGACTACTACTGTCCCATCATTGGCTAATGTGTCAATCACTGTCATGGTAGCAGGCATCGCCAGATGGGACTTGTAGTCCCATTGGACGATGCTTGCACAGACCCCCGGACATCAGTACAGCCCCTCGGCAGGCCGGCACAGACCCCCGGCAGGCCGGTACAGACCCTCACAGGGTGCACAGACCACCGGCAGGCCGGCACAGCCCCCTGGCAGGCCGGTACAGACCCCCACAGGGTGCACAGACCACCGGCAGGCCGGCACAGCCCCCCGGCAGGCCGGTACAGACCCCCACAGGGTGCACAGACCACCGGCAGGCCGGCACAGCCCCCCGGCAGGCCGGTACAGACCCCGGGCAGTCCACACAGCCCCACGGCAGGCCGGCAGAGACCCCCGGAAGGCCCGAAATGACGGCGCATCATGATGCGCACACACCGCGCATCATGATGACGTCAGGCTGTCAATCAACTTGGAACTTCCGATTCCGATGCCGAATTCCGATATTGAAAAAATATCGGAAGTAGGTATCGGAATTCCGATACAGCAAGTATCGGCCGATACCCGATACTTGCGGTATCGGAATGCTCAACACTAGTCATCATCAATGGGAACCATTCACAGTTTAAAGCTTTTCCCTCTTCATAATGTGGATTTGGAGTCAGTCAGCTCCAAAAACATACTTAAAAATAATCCAAAAATGCTGAGAAGACTGAACATAATCATTTCCAAGTAAAAAAGACTTGATGTTCATTTGATCAGGCTGTGGAGCGTCTATTAACCATCTCAAGTTTCCAAAAATGTCCAGCGGTTAACTGAAATTACCATATCAATCTTCAGCTGTTTTTCACTTTGAACAGCTCCATACCTATAATACAAGTCAACGGTAAGGTTCGAAAGACCCTATAAAGGGTCCTGATTGACTTTTGTGTGCTACAAAAAAAGCCACAAAACACATTCAAAAGACGCCGAAAAGAATTTTTAGAAAAACACCACCAAAAATGTTTATAAGGCACTTTAGGAAATTCTGGAAAACACAAGAAAAGATGGCTTAGAGAAAAATCAAAAACACTTCCTGAAGCCATTTTGGCTTCAAATCCTTGTCAGATTCACCCACTTGGAAAGAGTGTTATGTGAATATTGACTCAAGTCACAGAGTATGAGATTGCTTGGTATGACATAGACAATGAGTGACATAGACAATTTTAATTTTTGCTAATCCTACTTGATTGACAGCTTTGACCATGGTATTCCATGAATCCTTGAACTCTTTTTTTGTCTTTTATTATGTGGATTTTAAATTGCTTGTTTCATCATAAACATTGGGCATCGTCGATCTGAGTGCAGATGGAAAAATTGAAATGTGTGCCCAGGTTCCACTGAGATTTGAATTCAGATCACAGGATTCAAAGTCCAGAGTGCTAACCATTACACCATGGAACCAACCATTACACAGTCATGGCTGCGGCTTGTTGTGCTGAATAAAGCATATGAAATCGTGAACGATGGCGAAAACAGGCTCCAAAGCTGCAGTGCAAATCTGCAATCATACACAATGGTAAATTGATATCTTATAACCTTTCATTCCACAAATTTACCAACATTTCCACGATATCACAGCTAGGACAGTTTGAAATGTTGATGAAAAGTGGCTAGTAAAAAGATTGCTGTATCTGTTACTTGGAAAAAGTGTGAAAAAAATAAATTGCAAAACTTATACTGTTAGAAAACTGTTCATCCAGTAGTTGATAAAGATTAGCATTGCATGGTAAAAGGCTTCATCTGAGAGATAATTTAAGGTTTGTGCAAATCAAAGTGCATGTCCCAGTCCATTAGCCAGGACAGCGGTCTGTGGCTGCTGGACAAGATCAAGAGAAAAACCTCTTACCTGATGGCACCCACGGTGCTTCTTTTGATTAGCGGCAAGTCGCACATGTAATGTTGCTCCAGAATAGATTATCTAAAGAACAGTCAAAGATAAAGTCAGTTTGGTCCTAGAAACTCGCTCCATCACAGATCACTGTCATAGGGAATAGACTAGTAAACACGCAAATTGAACAACAAAGATAAAAGGTCAAAAAGTTAGTGAAACATAGACGTAGTCGGCAGAATTTGAACCTGCGCGGGGAGACCCCAATGGATTTCTAGTACATCGCCTTAACCACTCGGCCACGACTTACTCAGACGTCAAGATTTTATGAGTTTCACACATGTTTTCTAATAGCACCATGATCAAGCTCAGTGATCAACCCACTGGAAGACATCTCA
>NW_027361716.1:6280000-6297500 GCF_039654945.1 Dendrobates tinctorius
CTGAGTGCAGATGGAAAAAACGAAATGTGTGCCCAGGCTCCACTGAAATTTGAACTCAGATCACAGGATTGAAGGTCCAGAGTGCTAACCATTACACCATGGAACCAACATTTCCACGATATCACAGCTAGGACAGTTTGAAATGTTGATGAAAAGTGGCTAGTAAAAAGATTGCTGTATCTGTTACTTGGAAAAAGTGTGAAAAAAATAAATTGCAAAACTTATACTGTTAGAAAACTGTTCATCCAGTAGTTGATAAAGATTAGCATTGCATGGTAAAAGGCTTCATCTGAGAGATAATTTAAGGTTTGTGCAAATCAAAGTGCATGTCCCAGTCCATTAGCCAGGACAGCGGTCTGTGGCTGCTGGACAAGATCAAGAGAAAAACCTCTTACCTGATGGCACCCACGGTGCTTCTTTTGATTAGCAGCAAGTCGCACATGTAATGTTGCTCCAGAATAGATTATCTAAAGAACAGTCAAAGATAAAGTCAGTTTGGTCCTAGAAACTCGCTCCATCACAGATCACTGTCATGGGGAATAGACTAGTAAACATGCAAATTGAACAACAAAGATAAAAGGTCAAAAAGTTATTGAAACATAGACGTAGTCGGCAGGATTTGAACCTGCGCGGAGAGACCCCAATGTTTTTCTAGTCCATCGCCTTAACCACTCGGCCACGACTACTCAGACGTCAAGCTGTTATGAGTTTCACACATGTTTTCTAATAGCACCATGATCAAGCTCAGTGATCAACCCTCTGGAAGACATCTCAGAAAATGAAAAGAAAATACAAGGTCTCAGTAAAATGCAAAAATCTCATTTAAAGTCATCATCAATGGGAACCATTCACAGTTTAAAGCTTTTCCCTCTTCATAATGTGGATTTGGAGTTAGTCAGCTCCAAAAACATCTTTAAAAATAATCCAAAAATGCTGAGAAGACTGAACATAATCATTTCCAAGTAAAAAAGACTTGATGTTCATTTGATCAGGCTTTGGAGCGTCTATTAACCATCTCAAGTTTCCAAAAATGTCCAGCCGTTAACTGAAATTACCATATCAATCTTCAGCTGTTTTTCACTTTGAACAGCTCCATACCTATAATACAAGTCAACGGTAAGGTTCGAAAGACCCTATAAAGGGTCCTGATTGACTTTTGTGTGCTACAAAAAAAGCCACAAAACACATTCAAAAGACGCCGAAAAGAATTTTTAGAAAAACACCACCAAAAATGTTTATAAGGCACTTTAGGAAATTCTGGAAAACACAAGAAAAGATGGCTTAGAGAAAAATCAAAAACACTTCCTGAAGGCATTTTGGCTTCAAATCCTTGTCAGATTCAACCACTTGGAAAGGGTGTTATGTGAATATTGACTCAAGTCACAGAGTATGAGATTGCTTGGTATGACATAGACAATGAGTGACATAGACAATTTTAATTTTTGCTAATCCTACTTGATTGACAGCTTTGACCATGGTATTCCATGAATCCTTGAACTCTTTTTTTGTCTTTTATTATGTGGATTTTAAATTGCTTGTTTCATCACAAACATTGGGCATCGTCGATCTGAGTGCAGATGGAAAAATCGAAAAGTGTGCCCAGGTTCTACTGAGATTTCAACTCAGATCACTGGATTCAAAGTCCAGAGTGCTAACCATTACACCATGGAACCAACCATGACACATGCTTGGCTGCGGCTTGTTGTGCTGAATAAAGCATATGAAATCGTGAACGATGGCGAAAACAGGCTCCAAAGCTGCAGTGCAAATCTGCAATCATACACAATGGTAAATTGATATCTTATAACCTTTCATTCCACAAATTTACCAACATTTCCACGATATCACAGCTAGGACAGTTTGAAATGTTGATGAAAAGTGGCTAGTAAAAAGATTGCTGTATCTGTTACTTGGAAAAAGTGTGAAAAAAATAAATTGCAAAACTTATACTGTTAGAAAATTGTTCATCCAGTAGTTGATAGAGATTAGCATTGCATGGTAAAAGGCTTCATCTGAGAGATAATTTAAGGTTTGTGCAAATCAAAGTGCATGTCCCAGTCCATTAGCCAGGACAGCGGTCTGTGGCTGCTGGACAAGATCAAGAGAAAAACCTCTTACCTGATGGCACCCACGGTGCTTCTTTTGATTAGCGGCAAGTCGCACATGTAATGTTGCTCCAGAATAGATTATCTAAAGAACAGTCAAAGATAAAGTCAGTTTGGTCCTAGAAACTCGCTCCATCACAGATCACTGTCATGGGGAATAGACTAGTAAACATGCAAATTGAACAACAAAGATAAAAGGTCAAAAAGTTATTGAAACATAGACGTAGTCGGCAGGATTTGAACCTGCGCGGGGAGATCCCAATGGATTTCAAGTCCATCGCCTTAACCACTCGGCCACGACTACTCGGACGTCAAGCTGTTATGAGTTTCACACATGTTTTCTAATAGCACCATGATCAAGCTCAGTGATCAACCCTCTGGAAGACATCTCAGAAAATGAAAAGAAAATACAAGGTCTCAGTAAAATGCAAAAATCTGATTTAAAGTCATCATCAATGGGAACCATTCACAGTTTAAAGCTTTTCCCTCTTCATAATGTGGATTTGGAGTCAGTCAGCTCCAAAAACATCTTTAAAAATAATCCAAAAATGCTGAGAAGACTGAACATAATCATTTCCAAGTAAAAAAGACTTGATGTTCATTTGATCAGGCTTTGGAGCATCTATTAACCATCTCAAGTTTCCAAAAATGTCCAGCGGTTAACTGAAATTACCATATCAATCTTCAGCTGTTTTTCACTTTGAACAGCTCCATACCTATAATACAAGTCAAGGGTAAGGTTCGAAAGACCCTATAAAGGGTCCTGATTGACTTTTGTGTGCTACAAAAAAAGCCACAAAACACATTCAAAAGACGCCGAAAAGAATTTTTAGAAAAACACCACCAAAAATGTTTATAAGGCACTTTAGGAAATTCTGGAAAACACAAGAAAAGATGGCTTAGAGAAAAATCAAAAACACTTCCTGAAGCCATTTTGGCTTCAAATCCTTGTCAGATTCACCCACTTGGAAAGAGTGTTATGTGAATAATGAGATTGCTTGGTATGACATTGACAATGAGTGACATAAACAATTTTAATTTTTGCTAATCCTACTTGATTGACAGCTTTGACCATGGTATTCCATGAATCCTTGAACTCTTTTTTTGTCTTTTATTATGTGTATTTTAAATTGCTTGTTTCATCATAAACATTGGGCATCGTCGATCTGAGTGCAGATGGAAAAATCGAAATGTGTGCCCAGGTTCCACTGAGATTTGAACTCAGATCACAGGATTCAAAGTCCAGAGTGCTAACCATTACACAGTCATGGCTGCGGCTTGTTGTGCAGAATAAAGCATATGAAATCGTGAACGATGGCGAAAACAGGCTCCAAAGCTGCAGTGCAAATCTGCAATCATACACAATGGTAAATTGATATCTTATAACCTTTCATTCCACAAATTTACCAACATTTCCACGATATCACAGCTAGGACAGTTTGAAATGTTGATGAAAAGTGGCTAGTAAAAAGATTGCTGTATCTGTTACTTGGAAAAAGTGTGAAAAAAATAAATTGCAAAACTTATACTGTTAGAAAACTGTTCATCCAGTAGTTGATAAAGATTAGCATTGCATGGTAAAAGGCTTCATCTGAGAGATAATTTAAGGTTTGTGCAAATCAAAGTGCATGTCCCAGTCCATTAGCCAGGACAGCGGTCTGTGGCTGCTGGACAAGATCAAGAGAAAAACCTCTTACCTGATGGCACCCACGGTGCTTCTTTTGATTAGCGGCAAGTCGCACATGTAATGTTGCTCCAGAATAGATTATCTAAAGAACAGTCAAAGATAAAGTCAGTTTGGTCCTAGAAACTCGCTCCATCACAGATCACTGTCATGGGGAATAGACTAGTAAACATGCAAATTGAACAACAAAGATAAAAGGTCAAAAAGTTATTGAAACATAGACGTAGTCAGCAGCATTTGAACCTGCGCGGGGAGACCCCAATGGATTTCAGACCACTCGGCCACGACTACTCAGACGTCAAGCTTTTATGAGTTTCACACATGTTTTCTAATAGCACCATGATCAAGCTCAGTGATCAACCCACTGGAAGACATCTCAGAAAATGAAAAGAAAATACAAGGTCTCAGTAAAATGCAAAATCTGATTTAAAGTCATCATCAATGGGAACCATTCACAGTTTAAAGCTTTTCCCTCTTCATAATGTGGATTTGGAGTCAGTCAGCTCCAAAAACATCCTTAAAAATAATCCAAAAATGCTGAGAAGACTGAACATAATCATTTCCAAGTAAAAAAGACTTGATGTTCATTTGATCAGGTTTTGGAGCGTCTATTAACCATCTCAAGTTTCCAAAAATGTCCAGCGGTTAACTGAAATTACCATATCAATCTTCAGCTGTTTTTCACTTTGAACAGCTCCATACCTATAATACAAGTCAAGGGTAAGGTTCGAAAGACCCTATAAAGGGTCCTGATTGACTTTTGTGTGCTACAAAAAAAGCCACAAAACACATTCAAATGACGCCGAAAAGAATTTTTAGAAAAACACCACCAAAAATGTTTATAAGGCACTTTAGGAAATTCTGGAAAAAACAAGAAAAGATGGCTTAGAGAAAAATCAAAAACACTTCCTGAAGCCATTTTGTCTTCAAATCCTTGTCACATTCACCCACTTGAAAAGAGTGTTATGTGAATATTGACTCAAGTCACAGAGTATGAGATTGCTTGGTATGACATAGACAATGAGTGACAGACAATTTTAATTTTTGCTAATCCTACTTGATTGACAGCTTTGACCATGGTATTCCATGAATCCTTGAACTCTTTTTGTGTCTTTTATTATGTGTATTTTAAATTGCTTGTTTCATCATAAACATTGGGCATCGTCGATCTGAGTGCAGATGGAAAAATCAAAATGTGTGCTCAGGTTCTACTGAGATTTCAACTCAGATCACTGGATTCAAAGTCCAGAGTGCTAACCATTACACCATGGAACCAACCATGACACATTCTTGGCTGCGGCTTGTTGTGCTGAATAAAGCATATGAAATCGTGAACGATGGCGAAAACAGGCTCCAAAGCTGCAGTGCAAATCTGCAATCATACACAATGGTAAATTGATATCTTATAACCTTTCATTCCACAAATTTACCAACATTTCCACGATATCACAGCTAGGACAGTTTGAAATGTTGATGAAAAGTGGCTAGTAAAAAGATTGCTGTATCTGTTACTTGGAAAAAGTGTGAAAAAAATAAATTGCAAAACTTATACTGTTAGAAAACTGTTCATCCAGTAGTTGATAGAGATTAGCATTGCATGGTAAAATGCTTCATCTGAGAGATAATTTAAGGTTTGTGCAAATCAAAGTGCATGTCCCAGTCCATTAGCCAGGACAGCGGTCTGTGGCTGCTGGACAAGATCAAGAGAAAAACCTCTTACCTGATGGCACCCACGGTGCTTCTTTTGATTAGCGGCAAGTCGCACATGTAATGTTGCTCCAGAATAGATTATCTAAAGAACAGTCAAAGATAAAGTCAGTTTGGTCCTAGAAACTCGCTCCATCACAGATCACTGTCATGGGGAATAGACTAGTAAAAATGCAAATTGAACAACAAAGATAAAAGGTCAAAAAGTTATTGAAACATAGACGTAGTCGGCAGGATTTGAACCTGCGCGGGGAGACCCAATGGATTTCTAGTCCATCGCCTTAACCACTCTGCCACGACTACTCGGACGTCAAGCTGTTATGAGTTTCACACATGTTTTCTAATAGCACCATGATCAAGCTCAGTGATCAACCCTCTGGAAGACATCTCAGAAAATGAAAAGAAAATACAAGGTCTCAGTAAAATGCAAAAATCTGATTTAAAGTCATCATCAATGGGAACCATTCACAGTTTAAAGCTTTTCCCTCTTCATAATGTGGATTTGGAGTCAGTCAGCTCCAAAAACATCTTTAAAAATAATCCAAAAATGCTGAGAAGACTGAACATAATCATTTCCAAGTAAAAAAGACTTGATGTTCATTTGATCAGGCTTTGGAGCATCTATTAACCATCTCAAGTTTCCAAAAATGTCCAGCGGTTAACTGAAATTACCATATCAATCTTCAGCTGTTTTTCACTTTGAACAGCTCCATACCTATAATACAAGTCAAGGGTAAGGTTCGAAAGACCCTATAAAGGGTCCTGATTGACTTTTGTGTGCTACAAAAAAAGCCACAAAACACATTCAAAAGACGCCGAAAAGAATTTTTAGAAAAACACCACCAAAAATGTTTATAAGGCACTTTAGGAAATTCTGGAAAACACAAGAAAAGATGGCTTAGAGAAAAATCAAAAACACTTCCAGAAGCCATTTTGGCTTCAAATCCTTGTCAGATTCACCCACTTGGAAAGAGTGTTATGTGAATATTGACTCAAGTCACAGAGTATGAGATTGCTTGGTATGACATAGACAATGAGTGACATAGACAATTTTAATTTTTGCTAATCCTACTTGATTGACAGCTTTGACCATGGTATTCCATGAATCCTTGAACTCTTTTTTTGTCTTTTATTATGTGGATTTTAAATTGCTTGTTTCATCATAAACATTGGGCATCGTCGATCTGAGTGCAGATGGAAAAATCGAAAAGTGTGCCCAGGTTCCACTGAGATTTGAATTCAGATCACAGGATTCAAAGTCCAGAGTGCTAACGATTACACCATGGAACCAACCATTACACAGTCATGGCTGCGGCTTGTTGTGCTGAATAAAGCATATGAAATTGTGAACGATGGCGAAAACAGGCTCCAAAGCTGCAGTGCAAATCTGCAATCATACACAATGGTAAATTGATATCTTATAACCTTTCATTCCACAAATTTACCAACATTTCCATGATATCACAGCTAGGACAGTTTGAAATGTTGATGAAAAGTGGCTAGTAAAAAGATTGCTGTATCTGTTACTTGGAAAAAGTGTGAAAAAAATAAATTGCAAAACTTATACTGTTAGAAAACTGTTCATCCAGTAGTTGATAAAGATTAGCATTGCATGGTAAAAGGCTTCATCTGAGAGATAATTTAAGGTTTGTGCAAATCAAAGTGCATGTCCCAGTCCATTAGCCAGGACAGCGGTCTGTGGCTGCTGGACAAGATCAAGAGAAAAACCTCTTACCTGATGGCACCCACGGTGCTTCTTTTGATTAGCGGCAAGTCGCACATGTAATTTTGCTCCAGAATAGATTATCTAAAGAACAGTCAAAGATAAAGTCAGTTTGGTCCTAGAAACTCGCTCCATCACATATCACTGTCATGGGGAATAGACTAGTAAACATGCAAATTGAACAACAAAGGTAAAAGGTCAAAAAGTTATTGAAACATAGACGTAGTCGGCATGATTTGAACCTGCGCGGTGAGACCCCAATGGCTTTCTAGTCTATCGCCTTAACCACTCGGCTACGACTACTCAGACGTCAAGCTGTTATGAGTTTCACACACGTTTTCTAATAGCTCCATGATCAAGCTCAGTGATCAACCCTCTGGAAGACATCTCAGAAAAAGAAAAGAAAATACAAGGTCTCAGTAAAATGCAAAAATCTGATTTAAATTCATCATCCATGGGAACCATTCACAGTTTAAAGCTTTTCCCTCTTCATAATGTGGATTTGGAGTCAGTCAGCTCCAAAAACATCTTTAAAAATAATCCAAAAATGCTGAGAAGACTGAACATAATCATTTCCAAGTAAAAAAGACTTGATGTTCATTTGATCAGGCTTTGGAGCGTCTATTAACCATCTCAAGTTTCCAAAAATGTCCAGCGGTTAACTGAAATTACCATATCAATCTTCAGCTGTTTTTCACTTTGAACAGCTCCATACCTATAATACAAGTCAACGGTAAGGTTCGAAAGGGTCCTGATTGACTTTTGTGTGCTACAAAAAAAGCCACAAAACACATTCAAAAGACGCCGAAAAGAATTTTTAGAAAAACACCACCAAAAATGTTTATAAGGCACTTTAGGAAATTCTGGAAAACACAAGAAAAGATGGCTTAGAGAAAAATCAAAAACACTTCCTGAAGCCATTTTGGCTTCAAATCCTTGTCAGATTCACCCACTTGGAAAGAGTGTTATGTGAATAATGAGATTGCTTGGTATGACATTGAAAATGAGTGACATAAACAATTTTAATTTTTGCTAATCCTACTTGATTGACAGCTTTGACCATGGTATTCCATGAATCCTTGAACTCTTTTTTTGTCTTTTATTATGTGGATTTTAAATTGCTTGTTTCATCATAAACATTGGGCATCGTCGATCTGAGTGCAGATGGAAAAATCGAAATGTGTGCCCAGGTTCCACTGAGATTTGAACTCAGATCACAGGATTCAAAGTCCAGAGTGCTAACCATTACACAGTCATGGCTGCGGCTTGTTGTGCAGAATAAAGCATATGAAATCGTGAACGATGGCGAAAACAGGCTCCAAAGCTGCAGTGCAAATCTGCAATCATACACAATGGTAAATTGATATCTTATAACCTTTCATTCCACAAATTTACCAACATTTCCACGATATCACAGCTAGGACAGTTTGAAATGTTGATGAAAAGTGGCTAGTAAAAAGATTGCTGTATCTGTTACTTGGAAAAAGTGTGAAAAAAATAAATTGCAAAACTTATACTGTTAGAAAACTGTTCATCCAGTAGTTGATAAAGATTAGCATTGCATGGTAAAAGGCTTCATCTGAGAGATAATTTAAGGTTTGTGCAAATCAAAGTGCATGTCCCAGTCCATTAGCCAGGACAGCGGTCTGTGGCTGCTGGACAAGATCAAGAGAAAAACCTCTTACCTGATGGCACCCACGGTGCTTCTTTTGATTAGCGGCAAGTCGCACATGTAATGTTGCTCCAGAATAGATTATCTAAAGAACAGTCAAAGATAAAGTCAGTTTGGTCCTAGAAACTCGCTCCATCACAGATCACTGTCATGGGGAATAGACTAGTAAACATGCAAATTGAACAACAAAGATAAAAGGTCAAAAAGTTATTGAAACATAGACGTAGTCGGCAGAATTTGAACCTGCGCGGGGAGACCCCAATGGATTTCAGACCACTCGGCCACGACTACTCAGACGTCAAGCTTTTATGAGTTTCACACATGTTTTCTAATAGCACCATGATCAAGCTCAGTGATCAACCCACTGGAAGACATCTCAGAAAATGAAAAGAAAATACAAGGTCTCAGTAAAATGCAAAATCTGAT
The DNA here is from genome assembly GCF_039654945.1 of Dendrobates tinctorius. NCBI lineage: Eukaryota > Metazoa > Chordata > Amphibia > Anura > Dendrobatidae > Dendrobates > Dendrobates tinctorius. The sequence goes on from NW_027361716.1 coordinate 6,289,318, forward strand.
TTAAAGTCATCATCAATGGGAACCATTCACAGATTAAAGCTTTTCCCTCTTCATAATGTGGATTTGGAGTCAGTCAGCTCCAAAAACATCCTTAAAAATAATCCAAAAATGCTGAGAAGACTGAACATAATCATTTCCAAGTAAAAAAGACTTGATGTTCATTTGATCAGGTTTTGGAGCGTCTATTAACCATCTCAAGTTTCCAAAAATGTCCAGCGGTTAACTGAAATTACCATATCAATCTTCAGCTGTTTTTCACTTTGAACAGCTCCATACCTATAATACAAGTCAAGGGTAAGGTTCGAAAGACCCTATAAAGGGTCCTGATTGACTTTTGTGTGCTACAAAAAAAGCCACAAAACACATTCAAATGACGCCGAAAACAATTTTTAGAAAAACACCACCAAAAATGTTTATAAGGCACTTTAGGAAATTCTGGAAAACACAAGAAAAGATGGCTTAGAGAAAAATCAAAAACACTTCCAGAAGCCATTTTGGCTTCAAATCCTTGTCAGATTCACCCACTTGGAAAGAGTGTTATGTGAATAATGAGATTGCTTGGTATGACATTGACAATGAGTGACATAAACAATTTTAATTTTTGCTAATCCTACTTGATTGACAGCTTTGACCATGATATTCCATGAATCCTTGAACTCTTTTTTTGTCTTTTATTATGTGTATTTTAAATTGCTTGTTTCATCATAAACATTGGGCATCGTCGATCTGAGTGCAGATGGAAAAATCGAAATGTGTGCCCATGTTCCACTGAGATTTGAACTCAGATCACAGGATTCAAAGTCCAGAGTGCTAACCATTACACAGTCATGGCTGCGGCTTGTTGTGCAGAATAAAGCATATGAAATTGTGAACGATGGCGAAAACAGGCTCCAAAGCTGCAGTGCAAATCTGCAATCATACACAATGGTAGATTGATATCTTATAACCTTTCATTCCACAAATTTACCAACATTTCCACGATATCACAGCTAGGACAGTTTGAAATGTTGATGAAAAGTGGCTAGTAAAAAGATTGCTGTATCTGTTACTTGGAAAAAGTGTGAAAAAAATAAATTGCAAAACTTATACTGTTAGAAAACTGTTCATCCAGTAGTTGATAAAGATTAGCATTGCATGGTAAAAGGCTTCATCTGAGAGATAATTTAAGGTTTGTGCAAATCAAAGTGCATGTCCCAGTCCATTAGCCAGGACAGCGGTCTGTGGCTGCTGGACAAGATCAAGAGAAAAACCTCTTACCTGATGGCACCCACGGTGCTTCTTTTGATTAGCGGCAAGTCGCACATGTAATTTTGCTCCAGAATAGATTATCTAAAGAACAGTCAAAGATAAAGTCAGTTTGGTCCTAGAAACTCGCTCCATCACATATCACTGTCATGGGGAATAGACTAGTAAACATGCAAATTGAACAACAAAGGTAAAAGGTCAAAAAGTTATTGAAACATAGACGTAGTCGGCATGATTTGAACCTGCGCGGTGAGACCCCAATGGCTTTCTAGTCCATCGCCTTAACCACTCGGCTACGACTACTCAGACGTCAAGCTGTTATGAGTTTCACACACGTTTTCTAATAGCTCCATGATCAAGCTCAGTGATCAACCCTCTGGAAGACATCTCAGAAAAAGAAAAGAAAATACAAGGTCTCAGTAAAATGCAAAAATCTGATTTAAATTCATCATCCATGGGAACCATTCACAGTTTAAAGCTTTTCCCTCTTCATAATGTGGATTTGGAGTCAGTCAGCTCCAAAAACATCTTTAAAAATAATCCAAAAATGCTGAGAAGACTGAACATAATCATTTCCAAGTAAAAAAGACTTGATGTTCATTTGATCAGGCTTTGGAGCGTCTATTAACCATCTCAAGTTTCCAAAAATGTCCAGCGGTTAACTGAAATTACCATATCAATCTTCAGCTGTTTTTCACTTTGAACAGCTCCATACCTATAATACAAGTCAACGGTAAGGTTCGAAAGGGTCCTGATTGACTTTTGTGTGCTACAAAAAAAGCCACAAAACACATTCAAAAGACGCCGAAAAGAATTTTTAGAAAAACACCACCAAAAATGTTTATAAGGCACTTTAGGAAATTCTGGAAAACACAAGAAAAGATGGCTTAGAGAAAAATCAAAAACACTTCCTGAAGCCATTTTGTCTTCAAATCCTTGTCAGATTCACCCACTTGGAAAGAGTGTTATGTGAATAATGAGATTGCTTGGTATGACATTGAAAATGAGTGACATAAACAATTTTAATTTTTGCTAATCCTACTTGATTGACAGCTTTGACCATGGTATTCCATGAATCCTTGAACTCTTTTTTTGTCTTTTATTATGTGGATTTTAAATTGCTTGTTTCATCATAAACATTGGGCATCGTCGATTTGAGTGCAGATGGAAAAATCGAAATGTGTGCCCAGGTTCCACTGAGATTTGAACTCAGATCACAGGATTCAAAGTCCAGAGTGCTAACCATTACACAGTCATGGCTGCGGCTTGTTGTGCAGAATAAAGCATATGAAATCGTGAACGATGGCGAAAACAGGCTCCAAAGCTGCAGTGCAAATCTGCAATCATACACAATGGTAAATTGATATCTTATAACCTTTCATTCCACAAATTTACCAACATTTCCACGATATCACAGCTAGGACAGTTTGAAATGTTGATGAAAAGTGGCTAGTAAAAAGATTGCTGTATCTGTTACTTGGAAAAAGTGTGAAAAAAATAAATTGCAAAACTTATACTGTTAGAAAACTGTTCATCCAGTAGTTGATAAAGATTAGCATTGCATGGTAAAAGGCTTCATCTGAGAGATAATTTAAGGTTTGTGCAAATCAAAGTGCATGTCCCAGTCCATTAGCCAGGACAGCGGTCTGTGGCTGCTGGACAAGATCAAGAGAAAAACCTCTTACCTGATGGCACCCACGGTGCTTCTTTTGATTAGCGGCAAGTCGCACATGTAATGTTGCTCCAGAATAGATTATCTAAAGAACAGTCAAAGATAAAGTCAGTTTGGTCCTAGAAACTCGCTCCATCACAGATCACTGTCATGGGGAATAGACTAGTAAACATGCAAATTGAACAACAAAGATAAAAGGTCAAAAAGTTATTGAAACATAGACGTAGTCGGCAGAATTGGAACCTGCGCGGGGAGACCCCAATGGATTTCAGACCACTCGGCCACGACTACTCAAACGTCAAGCTTTTATGAGTTTCACACATGTTTTCTAATAGCACCATGATCAAGCTCAGTGATCAACCCACTGGAAGACATCTCAGAAAATGAAAAGAAAATACAAGGTCTCAGTAAAATGCAAAATCTGATTTAAAGTCATCATCAATGGGAACCATTCACAGTTTAAAGCTTTTCCCTCTTCATAATGTGGATTTGGAGTCAGTCAGCTCCAAAAACATCCTTAAAAATAATCCAAAAATGCTGAGAAGACTGAACATAATCATTTCCAAGTAAAAAAGACTTGATGTTCATTTGATCAGGTTTTGGAGCGTCTATTAACCATCTCAAGTTTCCAAAAATGTCCAGCGGTTAACTGAAATTACCATATCAATCTTCAGCTGTTTTTCACTTTGAACAGCTCCATACCTATAATACAAGTCAAGGGTAAGGTTCGAAAGACCCTATAAAGGGTCCTGATTGACTTTTGTGTGCTACAAAAAAAGCCACAAAACACATTCAAATGACGCCGAAAACAATTTTTAGAAAAACACCACCAAAAATGTTTATAAGGCACTTTAGGAAATTCTGGAAAACACAAGAAAAGATGGCTTAGAGAAAAATCAAAAACACTTCCTGAAGCCATTTTGGCTTCAAATCCTTGTCAGATTCACCCACTTGGAAAGAGTGTTATGTGAATAATGAGATTGCTTGGTATGACATTGACAATGAGTGACATAAACAATTTTAATTTTTGCTAATCCTACTTGATTGACAGCTTTGACCATGATATTCCATGAATCCTTGAACTCTTTTTTTGTCTTTTATTATGTGTATTTTAAATTGCTTGTTTCATCATAAACATTGGGCATCGTCGATCTGAGTGCAGATGGAAAAATCGAAATGTGTGCCCATGTTCCACTGAGATTTGAACTCAGATCACAGGATTCAAAGTCCAGAGTGCTAACCATTACACAGTCATGGCTGCGGCTTGTTGTGCAGAATAAAGCATATGAAATCGTGAACGATGGCGAAAACAGGCTCCAAAGCTGCAGTGCAAATCTGCAATCATACACAATGGTAAATTGATATCTTATAACCTTTCATTCCACAAATTTACCAACATTTCCACGATATCACAGCTAGGACAGTTTGAAATGTTGATGAAAAGTGGCTAGTAAAAAGATTGCTGTATCTGTTACTTGGAAAAAGTGTGAAAAAAATAAATTGCAAAACTTATACTGTTAGAAAACTGTTCATCCAGTAGTTGATAAAGATTAGCATTGCATGGTAAAAGGCTTCATCTGAGAGATAATTTAAGGTTTGTGCAAATCAAAGTGCATGTCCCAGTCCATTAGCCAGGACAGCGGTCTGTGGCTGCTGGACAAGATCAAGAGAAAAACCTCTTACCTGATGGCACCCACGGTGCTTCTTTTGATTAGCGGCAAGTCGCACATGTAATGTTGCTCCAGAATAGATTATCTAAAGAACAGTCAAAGATAAAGTCAGTTTGGTCCTAGAAAATCGCTCCATCACAGATCACTGTCATGGGGAATAGACTAGTAAACATGCAAATTGAACAACAAAGATAAAAGGTCAAAAAGTTATTGAAACATAGACGTAGTCGGCAGAATTCGAACCTGCGCGGGGAGACCCCAATGGATTTCAGACCACTCGGCCACGACTACTCAGACGTCAAGCTTTTATGAGTTTCACACATGTTTTCTAATAGCACCATGATCAAGCTCAGTGATCAACCCACTGGAAGACGTCTCAGAAAATGAAAAGAAAATACAAGGTCTCAGTAAAATGCAAAATCTGATTTAAAGTCATCATCAATGGGAACCATTAACAGTTTAAAGCTTTTCCCTCTTCATAATGTGGATTTGGAGTCAGTCAGCTCCAAAAACATCCTTAAAAATAATCCAAAAATGCTGAGAAGACTGAACATAATCATTTCCAAGTAAAAAAGACTTGATGTTCATTTGATCAGGTTTTGGAGCGTCTATTAACCATCTCAAGTTTCCAAAAATGTCCAGCGGTTAACTGAAATTACCATATCAATCTTCAGCTGTTTTTCACTTTGAACAGCTCCATACCTATAATACAAGTCAAGGGTAAGGTTCGAAAGACCCTATAAAGGGTCCTGATTGACTTTTGTGTGCTACAAAAAAAGCCACAAAACACATTCAAATGACGCCGAAAAGAATTTTTAGAAAAACACCACCAAAAATGTTTATAAGGCACTTTAGGAAATTCTGGAAAAAACAAGAAAAGATGGCTTAGAGAAAAATCAAAAACACTTCCTGAAGCCATTTTGGCTTCAAATCCTTGTCAGATTCACCCACTTGGAAAGAGTGTTATGTGAATATTGACTCAAGTCACAGAGTATGAGATTGCTTGGTATGACATAGACAATGAGTGACAGACAATTTTAATTTTTGCTAATCCTACTTGATTGACAGCTTTGACCATGGTATTCCATGAATCCTTGAACTCTTTTTTTGTCTTTTATTATGTGTATTTTAAATTGCTTGTTTCATCATAAACATTGGGCATCGTCGATCTGAGTGCAGATGGAAAAATCAAAATGTGTCCTCAGGTTCTACTGAGATTTCAACTCAGATCACTGGATTCAAAGTCCAGAGTGCTAACCATTACACCATGGAACCAAACTTGACACATTCTTGGCTGCGGCTTGTTGTGCTGAATAAAGCATATGAAATCGTGAACGATGGCGAAAACAGGCTCCAAAGCTGCAGTGCAAATCTGCAATCATACACAATGGTAAATTGATATCTTATAACCTTTCATTCCACAAATTTACCAACATTTCCACGATATCACAGCTAGGACAGTTTGAAATGTTGATGAAAAGTGGCTAGTAAAAAGATTGCTGTATCTGTTACTTGGAAAAAGTGTGAAAAAAATAAATTGCAAAACTTATACTGTTAGAAAACTGTTCATCCAGTAGTTGATAAAGATTAGCATTGCATGGTAAAAGGCTTCATCTGAGAGATAATTTAAGGTTTGTGCAAATCAAAGTGCATGTCCCAGTCCATTAGCCAGGACAGCGGTCTGTGGCTGCTGGACAAGATCAAGAGAAAAACCTCTTACCTGATGGCACCCACGGTGCTTCTTTTGATTAGCGGCAAGTCGCACATGTAATGTTGCTCCAGAATAGATTATCTAAAGAACAGTCAAAGATAAAGTCAGTTTGGTCCTAGAAACTCGCTCCATCACAGATCACTGTCATGGGGAATAGACTAGTAAACATGCAAATTGAACAACAAAGATAAAAGGTCAAAAAGTTATTGAAACATAGACGTAGTCGGCAGAATTTGAACCTGCGCGGGGAGACCCCAATGGATTTCAGACCACTCGGCCACGACAACTCAGACGTCAAGCTTTTATGAGTTTTTATTTTTGCTAATCCTACTTGATTGACAGCTTTGACCATGGTATTCCATGAATCCTTGAACTCTTTTTTTGTCTTTTATTATGTGGATTTTAAATTGCTTGTTTCATCATAAACATTGGGCATCGTCGATCTGAGTGCAGATGGAAAAATCGAAATGTGTGCCCAGGTTGCACTGAGATTTGAATTCAGATCACAGGATTAAAGTCCAGAGTGCTAACCATTACACTATGGAACCAACCATTACACAGTCATGGCTGCGGCTTGTTGTGCTGAATAAAGCATATGAAATTGTGAACGATGGCGAAAACAGGCTCCAAAGCTGCAGTGCAAATCTGCAATCATACACAATGGTAAATTGATATCTTATAACCTTTCATTCCACAAATTTACCAACATTTCCACGATATCACAGCTAGGACAGTTTGAAATGTTGATGAAAAGTGGCTAGTAAAAAGATTGCTGTATCTGTTACTTGGAAAAAGTGTGAAAAAAATAAATTGCAAAACTTATACTGTTAGAAAACTGTTCATCCAGTAGTTGATAAAGATTAGCATTGCATGGTAAAAGGCTTCATCTGAGAGATAATTTAAGGTTTGTGCAAATCAAAGTGCATGTCCCAGTCCATTAGCCAGGACAGCGGTCTGTGGCTGCTGGACAAGATCAAGAGAAAAACCTCTTACCTGATGGCACCCACGGTGCTTCTTTTGATTAGCGGCAAGTCGCACATGTAATGTTGCTCCAGAATAGATTATCTAAAGAACAGTCAAAGATAAAGTCAGTTTGGTCCTAGAAACTCGCTCCATCACATATCACTGTCATGGGGAATAGACTAGTAAACATGCAAATTGAACAACAAAGGTAAAAGGTCAAAAAGTTATTGAAACATAGACGTAGTCGGCAGGATTTGAACCTGCGCGGTGAGACCACAATGGCTTTCTAGTCCATCGCCTTAACCACTCGGCCACGACTACTCAGACGTCAAGCTGTTATGAGTTTCACACACGTTTTCTAATAGCTCCATGATCAAGCTCAGTGATCAACCCTCTGGAAGACATCTCAGAAAAAGAAAAGAAAATACAAGGTCTCAGTAAAATGCAAAAATCTGATTTAAATTCATCATCCATGGGAACCATTCACAGTTTAAAGCTTTTCCCTCTTCATAATGTGGATTTGGAGTCAGTCAGCTCCAAAAACATCTTTAAAAATAATCCAAAAATGCTGAGAAGACTGAACATAATCATTTCCAAGTAAAAAAGACTTGATGTTCATTTGATCAGGCTTTGGAGCATCTATTAACCATCTCAAGTTTCCAAAAATGTCCAGCGGTTAACTGAAATTACCATATCAATCTTCAGCTGTTTTTCACTTTGAACAGCTCCATACCTATAATACAAGTCAAGGGTAAGGTTCGAAAGACCCTATAAAGGGTCCTGATTGACTTTTGTGTGCTACAAAAAAAGCCACAAAACACATTCAAAAGACGCCGAAAAGAATTTTTAGAAAAACACCACCAAAAATGTTTATAAGGCACTTTAGGAAATTCTGGAAAACACAAGAAAAGATGGCTTAGAG
>NW_027361716.1:6300000-6307500 GCF_039654945.1 Dendrobates tinctorius
TGATGGCACCCACGGTGCTTCTTTTGATTAGCGGCAAGTCGCACATGTAATGTTGCTCCAGAATAGATTATCTAAAGAACAGTCAAAGATAAAGTCAGTTTGGTCCTAGAAACTCGCTCCATCACATATCACTGTCATGGGGAATAGACTAGTAAACATGCAAATTGAACAACAAAGGTAAAAGGTCAAAAAGTTATTGAAACATAGACGTAGTCGGCAGGATTTGAACCTGCGCGGTGAGACCCCAATGGCTTTCTAGTCCATCGCCTTAACCACTCGGCCACGACTACTCAGACGTCAAGTTGTTATGAGTTTCACACACGTTTTCTAATAGCTCCATGATCAAGCTCAGTGATCAACCCTCTGGAAGACATCTCAGAAAAAGAAAAGAAAATACAAGGTCTCAGTAAAATGCAAAAATCTGATTTAAATTCATCATCCATGGGAACCATTCACAGTTTAAAGCTTTTCCCTCTTCATAATGTGGATTTGGAGTCAGTCAGCTCCAAAAACATCTTTAAAAATAATCCAAAAATGCTGAGAAGACTGAACATAATCATTTCCAAGTAAAAAAGACTTGATGTTCATTTGATCAGGCTTTGGAGCGTCTATTAACCATCTCAAGTTTCCAAAAATGTCCAGCGGTTAACTGAAATTACCATATCAATCTTCAGCTGTTTTTCACTTTGAACAGCTCCATACCTATAATACAAGTCAACGGTAAGGTTCGAAAGACCCTATAAAGGGTCCTGATTGACTTTTGTGTGCTACAAAAAAAGCCACAAAACACATTCAAAAGAAGCCGAAAAGAATTTTTAGAAAAACACCACCAAAAATGTTTATAAGGCACTTTAGGAAATTCTGGAAAACACAAGAAAAGATGGCTTAGAGAAAAATCAAAAACACTTCCTGAAGCCATTTTGGCTTCAAATCCTTGTCAGATTCACCCACTTGGAAAGAGTGTTATGTGAATAATGAGATTGCTTGGTATGACATTGACAATGAGTGACATAAACAATTTTAATTTTTGCTAATCCTACTTGATTGACAGCTTTGACCATGGTATTCCATGAATCCTTGAACTCTTTTTTTGTCTTTTATTATGTGGATTTTAAATTGCTTGTTTCCTCATAAACATTGGGCATCGTCGATCTGAGTGCAGATGGAAAAATCGAAATGTGTGCCCAGGTTCCACTGAGATTTGAACTCAAATCTCAGGATTCAAAGTCCAGAGTGCTAACCATTACACAGTCATGGCTGCGGCTTGTTGTGCAGAATAAAGCATATGAAATCGTGAACGATGGCAAAAACAGGCTCCAAAGCTGCAGTGCAAATCTGCAATCATACACAATGGTAAATTGATATCTTATAACCTTTCATTCCACAAATTTACCAACATTTCCACGATATCACAGCTAGGACAGTTTGAAATGTTGATGAAAAGTGGCTAGTAAAAAGATTGCTGTATCTGTTACTTGGAAAAAGTGTGAAAAAAATAAATTGCAAAACTTATACTGTTAGAAAACTGTTCATCCAGTAGTTGATAAAGATTAGCATTGCATGGTAAAAGGCTTCATCTGAGAGATAATTTAAGGTTTGTGCAAATCAAAGTGCATGTCCCAGTCCATTAGCCAGGACAGCGGTCTGTGGCTGCTGGACAAGATCAAGAGAAAAACCTCTTACCTGATGGCACCCACGGTGCTTCTTTTGATTAGCGGCAAGTCGCACATGTAATGTTGCTCCAGAATAGATTATCTAAAGAACAGTCAAAGATAAAGTCAGTTTGGTCCTAGAAACTCGCTCCATCACAGATCACTGTCATGGGGAATAGACTAGTAAACATGCAAATTGAACAACAAAGATAAAAGGTCAAAAAGTTATTGAAACATAGACGTAGTCGGCAGAATTGGAACCTGCGCGGGGAGACCCCAATGGATTTCAGACCACTCGGCCACGACTACTCAGACGTCAAGCTTTTATGAGTTTCACACATGTTTTCTAATAGCACCATGATCAAGCTCAGTGATCAACCCACTGGAAGACATCTCAGAAAATGAAAAGAAAATACAAGGTCTCAGTAAAATGCAAAATCTGATTTAAAGTCATCATCAATGGGAACTATTCACAGTTTAAAGCTTTTCCCTCTTCATAATGTGGATTTGGAGTCAGTCAGCTCCAAAAACATCCTTAAAAATAATCCAAAAATGCTGATAAGACTGAACATAATCATTTCCAAGTAAAAAAGACTTGATGTTCATTTGATCAGGTTTTGGAGCGTCTATTAAACATCTCAAGTTTCCAAAAATGTCCAGCGGTTAACTGAAATTACCATATCAATCTTCAGCTGTTTTTCACTTTGAACAGCTCCATACCTATAATACAAGTCAAGGGTAAGGTTCGAAAGACCCTATAAAGGGTCCTGATTGACTTTTGTGTGCTACAAAAAAAGCCACAAAACACATTCAAATGACGCCGAAAAGAATTTTTAGAAAAACACCACCAAAAATGTTTATAAGGCACTTTAGGAAATTCTGGAAAAAACAAGAAAAGATGGCTTAGAGAAAAATCAAAAACACTTCCTGAAGCCATTTTGTCTTCAAATCCTTGTCAGATTCACCCACTTGGAAAGAGTGTTATGTGAATATTGACTCAAGTCACAGAGTATGAGATTGCTTGGTATGACATAGACAATGAGTGACAGACAATTTTAATTTTTGCTAATCCTACTTGATTGACAGCTTTGACCATGGTATTCCATGAATCCTTGAACTCTTTTTTTGTCTTTTATTATGTGTATTTTAAATTGCTTGTTTTATCATAAACATTGGGCATCGTCGATCTGAGTGCAGATGGAAAAATCAAAATGTGTGCTCAGGTTCTATTGAGATTTCAACTCAGATCACTGGATTCAAAATACAGAGTGCTAACCATTACACCATGGAACCAACCATGACACATTCTTGGCTGCGGCTTGTTGTGCTGAATAAAGCATATGAAATCGTGAACGATGGCGAAAACAGGCTCCAAAGCTGCAGTGCAAATCTGCAATCATACACAATGGTAAATTGATATCTTATAACCTTTCATTCCACAAATTTACCAACATTTCCACGATATCACAGCTAGGACAGTTTGAAATGTTGATGAAAAGTGGCTAGTAAAAAGATTGCTGTATCTGTTACTTGGAAAAAGTGTGAAAAAAATAAATTGCAAAACTTATACTGTTAGAAAACTGTTCATCCAGTAGTTGATAAAGATTAGCATTGCATGGTAAAAGGCTTCATCTGAGAGATAATTTAAGGTATGTGCAAATCAAAGTGCATGTCCCAGTCCATTAGCCAGGACAGCGGTCTGTGGCTGCTGGACAAGATCAATAGAAAAACCTCTTACCTGATGGCACCCACGGTGCTTCTTTTGATTAGCAGCAAGTCGCACATGTAATGTTCCTCCAGAATAGATTATCTAATGAACAGTCAAAGATAAAGTCAGTTTGGTCCTAGAAACTCGCTCCATCACAGATCACTGTCATGGGGAATAGACTAGTAAACATGCAAATTGAACGACAAAGATAAAAGGTCAAAAACTTATTGAAACATAGACGTAGTCGGCAGGATTTGAACCTGCGCGGGGAGACCCCAATGGATTTCTAGTCCATCGCCTTAACCACTCTGCCACGACTACTCGGACATCAAGCTGTTATGAGTTTCACACATGTTTTCTAATAGCACCATGATCAAGCTCAGTGATCAACCCTCTGGAAGACATCTCAGAAAATGAAAAGAAAATACAAGGTCTCAGTAAAATGCAAAAATCTGATTTAAAGTCATCATCAATGGGAACCATTCACAGTTTAAAGCTTTTCCCTCTTCATAATGTGGATTTGGAGTCAGTCAGCTCCAAAAACATCCTTAAAAATAATCAGAAAATGCTGAGAAGACTGAACATAATCATTTCCAAGTAAAAAAGACTTGATGTTCATTTGATCAGGCTTTGGAGCGTCTATTAACCATCTCAAGTTTCCAAAAATGTCCAGCGGTTAACTGAAATTACTATATCAATCTTCAGCTGTTTTTCACTTTGAACAGCTCCATACCTATAATACAAGTCAAGGGTAAGGTTCGAAAGACCCTATAAAGGGTCCTGATTGACTTTTGTGTGCTACAAAAAAAGCCACAAAACACATTCAAAAGACGCCGAAAAGAATTTTTAGAAAAACACCACCAAAAATGTTTATAAGGCACTTTAGGAAATTCTGGAAAACACAAGAAAAGATGGCTTAGAGAAAAATCAAAAACACTTCCTGAAGCCATTTTGGCTTCAAATCCTTTTCAGATTCACCCACTTGGAAAGAGTGTTATGTGAATATTGACTCAAGTCACAGAGTATGAGATTGCTTGGTATGACATAGACAATGAGTGACATAGACAATTTTAATTTTTGCTAATCCTACTTGATTGACAGCTTTGACCATGGTATTCCATGAATCCTTTAACTCTTTTTTTGTCTATTATTATGTGGATTTTAAATTGCTTGTTTCATCATAAACATTGGGCATCGTCGATCTGAGTGCAGATGGAAAAATCGAAATGTGTGCCCAGGTTCCACTGCGATTTGAATTTAGATCACAGGATTCAAAGTCTAGAGTGCTAACCATTACACCATGGAACCAACCATTACACAGTCATGGCTGCGGCTTGTTGTGCTGAATAAAGCATATGAAATCGTGAACGATGGCGAAAACAGGCTCCAAAGCTGCAGTGCAAATCTGCAATCATACACAATGGTAAATTGATATCTTATAACCTTTCATTCCACAAATTTACCAACATTTCCACGATATCACAGCTAGGACAGTTTGAAATGTTGATGAAAATTGGCTAGTAAAAAGATTGCTGTATCTGTTACTTGGAAAAAGTGTGAAAAAAATAAATTGCAAAACTTATACTGTTAGAAAACTGTTCATCCAGTAGTTGATAAAGATTAGCATTGCATGGTAAAAGGCTTCATCTGAGAGATAATTTAAGGTTTGTGCAAATCAAAGTGCATGTCCCAGTCCATTAGCCAGGACAGCGGTCTGTGGCTGCTGGACAAGATCAAGAGAAAAACCTCTTACCTGATGGCACCCACGGTGCTTCTTTTGATTAGCGGCAAGTCGCACATGTAATGTTGCTCCAGAATAGATAATCTAAAGAACAGTCAAAGATAAAGTAAGTTTGGTCCTAGAAAATCGCTCCATCACATATCACTGTCATGGGGAATAGACTAGTAAACATGCAAATTGAACAACAAAGGTCAAAAAGTTATTGAAACATAGACGTAGTCGGCAGGATTTGAACCTGCGCGGTGAGACCCCAATGGCTTTCTAGTCCATCGCCTTAACCACTCTGCCACGACTACTCGGACATCAAGCTGTTATGAGTTTCACACATGTTTTCTAATAGCACCATGATCAAGCTCAGTGATCAACCCTCTGGAAGACATCTCAGAAAATGAAAAGAAAATACAAGGTCTCAGTAAAATGCAAAAATCTGATTTAAAGTCATCATCAATGGGAACCATTCACAGTTTAAAGCTTTTCCCTCTTCATAATGTGGATTTGGAGTCAGTCAGCTCCAAAAACATCCTTAAAAATAATCAGAAAATGCTGAGAAGACTGAACATAATCATTTCCAAGTAAAAAAGACTTGATGTTCATTTGATCAGGCTTTGGAGCGTCTATTAACCATCTCAAGTTTCCAAAAATGTCCAGCGGTTAACTGAAATTACTATATCAATCTTCAGCTGTTTTTCACTTTGAACAGCTCCATACCTATAATACAAGTCAAGGGTAAGGTTCGAAAGACCCTATAAAGGGTCCTGATTGACTTTTGTGTGCTACAAAAAAAGCCACAAAACACATTCAAAAGACGCCGGAAAAAATTTTTAGAAAAACACCACCAAAAATGTTTATAAGGCACTTTAGGAAATTCTGGAAAACACAAGAAAAGATGGCTTAGAGAAAAATCAAAAACACTTCCTGAAGCCATTTTGGCTTCAAATCCTTGTCAGATTCACCCACTTGGAAAGAGTGTTATGTGAATATTGACTCAAGTCACAGAGTATGAGATTGCTTGGTATGACATAGACAATGAGTGACATAGACAATTTTAATTTTTGCTAATACTACTTGATTGACAGCTTTGACCATGGTATTCCATGAATCCTTGAACTCTTTTTTTGTCTTTTATTATGCGGATTTTAAATTGCTTGTTTCATCATAAACATTGGGCATCGTCGATCTGAGTGCAGATGGAAAAATCGAAATGTGTGCCCAGGTTCCACTGAGGTTTGAATTCAGATTTCAGGATTCAAAGTCCAGAGTGCTAACCATTACACCATGGAACCAACCATTACACAGTCATGGCTGCGGCTTGTTGTGCTGAATAAAGCATATGAAATTGTGAACGATGGCGAAAACAGGCTCCAAAGCTGCAGTGCAAATCTGCAATCATACACAATGGTAAATTGATATCTTATAACCTTTCATTCCACAAATTTACCAACATTTCCACGATATCACAGCTAGGACAGTTTGAAATGTTGATGAAAAGTGGCTAGTAAAAAGATTGCTGTATCTGTTACTTGGAAAAAGTGTGAAAAAAATAAATTGCAAAACTTATACTGTTAGAAAACTGTTCATCCAGTAGTTGATAAAGATTAGCATTGAATGGTAAAAGGCTTCATCTGAGAGATAATTTAAGTTTTGTGCAAATCAAAGTGTATGTCCCAGTCCATTAGCCAGAACAGCGGTCTGTGGCTGCTGGACAAGATCAAGAGAAAAACCTCTTACCTGATTGCACCCACGGTGCTTCTTTTGATTAGCGGCAAGTCGCACATGTAATGTTGCTCCAGAATAGATTATCTAAAGAACAGTCAAAGATAAAGTCAGTTTGGTCCTAGAAACTAGCTCCATCACAGATCACTGTCATGGGGAATAGACTAGTAAAGATGCAAATTGAACAACAAAGATAAAAGGTCAAAATGTTATTGAAACATAGACGTAGTCGGCAGGATTTGAACCTGCGCGGGGAGACCCCAATGGATTTCTAGTCCATCACCTTAACCACGCGGCCACGACTACTCAGACGTCAAGCTGTTATGAGTGTCACACACGTTTTCTAATAGCTCCATGATCAAGCTCAGTGATCAACCCTCTGGAAGACATCTCAGAAAATGAAAAGAAAATACAAGGTCTCAGTAAAATGCAAAAATCTGATTTAAATTCATCATCCATGGGAACCATTCACAGTTTAAAGCTTTTCCCTCTTCATAATGTGGATTTGGAGTCAGTCAGCTCCAAAAACATCCTTAAAAATAATCCAAAAATGCTGAGAAGACTGAACATAATCATTTCCAAGTAAAAAAGACTTGATGTTCATTTGATCAGGTTTTGGAGCGTCTATAAACCATCTCAAGTTTCCAAAAATGTCCAGCGGTTAACTGAAATTACCATATCAATCT
>NW_027361716.1:6312500-6317500 GCF_039654945.1 Dendrobates tinctorius
AGAAGACTGAACATAATCATTTCCAAGTAAAAAAGACTTGATGTTCATTTGATCAGGCTTTGGAGCGTCTATTAACCATCTCAAGTTTCCAAAAATGTCCAGCGGTTAACTGAAATTACCATATCAATCTTCAGCTGTTTTTCGCTTTGAACAGCTCCATACCTATAATACAAGTCAACGGTAAGGTTCGAAAGACCCTATAAAGGGTCCTGATTGACTTTTGTGTGCTACAAAAAAAGCCACAAAACACATTCAAAAGACGCCGAAAAGAATTTTTAGAAAAACACCACCAAAAATGTTTATAAGGCACTTTAGGAAATTCTGGAAAACACAAGAAAAGATGGCTTAGAGAAAAATCAAAAACACTTCCTGAAGCCATTTTGGCTTCAAATCCTTGTCAGATTCACCCACTTGGAAAGAGTGTTATGTGAATATTGACTCAAGTCACAGAGTATGAGATTGCTTGGTATGACATAGACAATTTTAATTTTTGCTAATCCTACTTGATTGACAGCTTTGACCATGGTATTCCATGAATCCTTGAACTCTTTTTTTGTCTTTTATTATGTGTATTTTAAATTGCTTGTTTCATCATAAACATTGGGCATCGTCGATCTGAGTGCAGATGGAAAAATCAAAATGCGTGCTCAGGTTCTACTGAGATTTCAACTCAGATAACTGGATTCAAAGTCCAGAGTGCTAACCATTACACCATGGAACCAACCATTACACATTCTTGGCTGCGGCTTGTTGTGCTGAATAAAGCATATGAAATTGTGAACGATGGCGAAAACAGGCTCCAAAGCTGCAGTGCAAATCTGCAATCATACACAATGGTAAATTGATATCTTATAACCTTTCATTCCACAAATTTACCAACATTTCCACGATATCACAGCTAGGACAGTTTGAAATGTTGATGAAAAGTGGCTAGTAAAAAGATTGCTGTATCTGTTACTTGGAAAAAGTGTGAAAAAAATAAATTGCAAAACTTATACTGTTAGAAAACTGTTCATCCAGTAGTTGATAAAGATTAGCATTGCATGGTAAAAGGCTTCATCTGAGAGATAATTTAAGGTTTGTGCAAATCAAAGTGCATGTCCCAGTCCATTAGCCAGGACAGCGGTCTGTGGCTGCTGGACAAGATCAAGAGAAAAACCTCTTACCTGATGGCACCCACGGTGCTTCTTTTGATTAGCGGCAAGTCGCACATGTAATGTTGCTCCAGAATAGATTATCTAAAGAACAGTCAAAGATAAAGTCAGTTTGGTCCTAGAAACTCGCTCCATCACATATCACTGTCATGGGGAATAGACTAGTAAACATGCAAATTGAACAACAAAGGTAAAAGGTCAAAAAGTTATTGAAACATAGACGTAGTCGGCAGGATTTGAACCTGCGCGGTGAGACCCCAATGGCTTTCTAGTCCATCGCCTTAACCACTCGGCCACGACTACTCAGACGTCAAGTTGTTATGAGTTTCACACACGTTTTCTAATAGCTCCATGATCAAGCTCAGTGATCAACCCTCTGGAAGACATCTCAGAAAAAGAAAAGAAAATACAAGGTCTCAGTAAAATGCAAAAATCTGATTTAAATTCATCATCCATGGGAACCATTCACAGTTTAAAGCTTTTCCCTCTTCATAATGTGGATTTGGAGTCAGTCAGCTCCAAAAACATCTTTAAAAATAATCCAAAAATGCTGAGAAGACTGAACATAATCATTTCCAAGTAAAAAAGACTTGATGTTCATTTGATCAGGCTTTGGAGCATCTATTAACCATCTCAAGTTTCCAAAAATGTCCAGCGGTTAACTGAAATTACCATATCAATCTTCAGCTGTTTTTCACTTTGAACAGCTCCATACCTATAATACAAGTCAACGGTAAGGTTCGAAAGACCCTATAAAGGGTCCTGATTGACTTTTGTGTGCTACAAAAAAAGCCACAAAACACATTCAAAAGACGCCGAAAAGAATTTTTAGAAAAACACCACCAAAAATGTTTATAAGGCACTTTAGGAAATTCTGGAAAACACAAGAAAAGATGGCTTAGAGAAAAATCAAAAACACTTCCTGAAGCCATTTTTGCTTCAAATCCTTGTCAGATTCACCCACTTGGAAAGAGTGTTATGTGAATAATGAAATTGCTTGGTATGACATTGACAATGAGTGACATAAACAATTTTAATTTTTGCTAATCCTACTTGATTGACAGCTTTGACCATGGTATTCCATGAATCCTTGAACTCTTTTTTTGTCTTTTATTATGTGGATTTTAAATTGCTTGTTTCATCATAAACATTGGGCATCGTCGATCTGAGTGCAGATGGAAAAATCGAAATGTGTGCCCAGGTTCCACTGAGATTTGAACTCAGATCACAGGATTCAAAGTCCAGAGTGCTAACCATTACACAGTCATGGCTGCGGCTTGTTGTGCAGAATAAAGCATATGAAATCGTGAACGATGGCGAAAACAGGCTCCAAAGCTGCAGTGCAAATCTGCAATCATACACAATGGTAAATTGATATCTTATAACCTTTCATTCCACAAATTTACCAACATTTCCACGAGTATCACAGCTAGGACAGTTTGAAATGTTGATGAAAAGTGGCTAGTAAAAAGATTGCTGTATCTGTTACTTGGAAAAAGTGTGAAAAAAATAAATTGCAAAACTTATACTATTAGAAAACTGTTCATCCAGTAGTTGATAAAGATTAGCATTGCATGGTAAAAGGCTTCATCTGAGAGATAATTTAAGGTTTGTGCAAATCAAAGTGCATGTCCCAGTCCATTAGCCAGGACAGCGGTCTGTGGCTGCTGGACAAGATCAAGAGAAAAACCTCTTACCTGATGGCACCCACGGTGCTTCTTTTGATTAGCGGCAAGTCGCACATGTAATGTTGCTCCAGAATAGATTATCTAAAGAACAGTCAAAGATAAAGTCAGTTTGGTCCTAGAAACTCGCTCCATCACAGATCACTGTCATGGGGAATAGACTAGTAAACATGCAAATTGAACAACAAAGATAAAAGGTCAAAAAGTTATTGAAACATAGACGTAGTCGGCAGAATTTGAACCTGCGCGGGGAGACCCCAATGGATTTCAGACCACTCGGCCACGACTGCTCAGACGTCAAGCTTTTATGAGTTTCACACATGTTTTCTAATAGCACCATGATCAAGCTCAGTGATCAACCCACTGGAAGACATCTCAGAAAATGAAAAGAAAATACAAGGTCTCAGTAAAATGCAAAATCTGATTTAAAGTCATCATCAATGGGAACCATTCACAGTTTAAAGCTTTTCCCTCTTCATAATGTGGATTTGGAGTCAGTCAGCTCCAAAAACATCCTTAAAAATAATCCAAAAATGCTGAGAAGACTGAACATAATCATTTCCAAGTAAAAAAGACTTGATGTTCATTTGATCAGGTTTTGGAGCGTCTATTAACCATCTCAAGTTTCCAAAAATGTCCAGCGGTTAACTGAAATTACCATATCAATCTTCAGCTGTTTTTCACTTTGAACAGCTCCATACCTATAATACAAGTCAAGGGTAAGGTTCGAAAGACCCTATAAAGGGTCCTGATTGACTTTTGTGTGCTACAAAAAAAGCCACAAAACACATTCAAATGACACCGAAAAGAATTTTTAGAAAAACACCACCAAAAATGTTTATAAGGCACTTTAGGAAATTCTGGAAAAAACAAGAAAAGATGGCTTAGAGAAAAATCAAAAACACTTCCTGAAGCCATTTTGGCTTCAAATCCTTGTCAGATTCACCCACTTGGAAAGAGTGTTATGTGAATATTGACTCAAGTCACAGAGTATGAGATTGCTTGGTATGACATAGACAATGAGTGACAGACAATTTTAATTTTTGCTAATCCTACTTGATTGACAGCTTTGACCATGGTATTCCATGAATCCTTGAACTCTTTTTTTGTCTTTTATTATGTGTATTTTAAATTGCTTGTTTTATCATAAACATTGGGCATCGTCGATCTGAGTGCAGATGGAAAAATCAAAATGTGTGCTCAGGTTCTATTGAGATTTCAACTCAGATCACTGGATTCAAAATACAGAGTGCTAACCATTACACCATGGAACCAACCATGACACATTCTTGGCTGCGGCTTGTTGTGCTGAATAAAGCATATGAAATCGTGAACGATGGCGAAAACAGGCTCCAAAGCTGCAGTGCAAATCTGCAATCATACACAATGGTAAATTGATATCTTATAACCTTTCATTCCACAAATTTACCAACATTTCCACGATATCACAGCTAGGACAGTTTGAAATGTTGATGAAAAGTGGCTAGTAAAAAGATTGCTGTATCTGTTACTTGGAAAAAGTGTGAAAAAAATAAATTGCAAAACTTATACTGTTAGAAAACTGTTCATCCAGTAGTTGATAAAGATTAGCATTGCATGGTAAAAGGCTTCATCTGAGAGATAATTTGAGGTATGTGCAAATCAAAGTGCATGTCCCAGTCCATTAGCCAGGACAGCGGTCTGTGGCTGCTGGACAAGATCAAGAGAAAAACCTCTTACCTGATGGCACCCACGGTGCTTCTTTTGATTAGCGGCAAGTCGCACATGTAATGTTGCTCCATAATAGATTATCTAATGAACAGTCAAAGATAAAGTCAGTTTGGTCCTAGAAACTCGCTCCATCACAGATCACTGTCATGGGGAATAGACTAGTAAACATGCAAATTGAACGACAAAGATAAAAGGTCAAAAACTTATTGAAACA
Organism: Dendrobates tinctorius; assembly: GCF_039654945.1. Classification (NCBI taxonomy): domain Eukaryota; kingdom Metazoa; phylum Chordata; class Amphibia; order Anura; family Dendrobatidae; genus Dendrobates; species Dendrobates tinctorius. The sequence continues at coordinate 6,317,264 of NW_027361716.1, forward strand.
TAGACGTAGTCGGCAGGATTTGTACCTGCGCGGGGAGACCCCAATGGATTTCTAGTCCATCACCTTAACCACTCTGCCACGACTACTCGGACATCAAGCTGTTATGAGTTTCACACATGTTTTCTAATAGCACCATGATCAAGCTCAGTGATCAACCCTCTGGAAGACATCTCAGAAAATGAAAAGAAAATACAAGGTCTCAGTAAAATGCAAAAATCTGATTTAAAGTCATCATCA
>NW_027361716.1:6337500-6342500 GCF_039654945.1 Dendrobates tinctorius
TTCCCTCTTCATAATGTGGATTTGGAGTCAGTCAGCTCCAAAAACATCCTTAAAAATAATCCAAAAATGCTGAGAAGACTGAACATAATCATTTCCAAGTAAAAAAGACTTGATGTTCATTTGATCAGGTTTTGGAGCGTCTATTAACCATCTCAAGTTTCCAAAAATGTCCAGCGGTTAACTGAAATTACCATATCAATCTTCAGCTGTTTTTCACTTTGAACAGCTCCATACCTATAATACAAGTCAAGGGTAAGGTTCGAAAGACCCTATAAAGGGTCCTGATTGACTTTTGTGTGCTACAAAAAAAGCCACAAAACACATTCAAATGACGCCGAAAAGAATTTTTAGAAAAACACCACCAAAAATGTTTATAAGGCACTTTAGGAAATTCTGGAAAAAACAAGAAAAGATGGCTTAGAGAAAAATCAAAAACACTTCCTGAAGCCATTTTGGCTTCAAATCCTTGTCAGATTCACCCACTTGGAAAGAGTGTTATGTGAATATTGACTCAAGTCACAGAGTATGAGATTGCTTGGTATGACATAGACAATTTTAATTTTTGCTAATCCTACTTGATTGACAGCTTTGACCATGGTATTCCATGAATCCTTGAACTCTTTTTTTGTCTTTTATTATGTGGATTTTAAATTGCTTGTTTCATCATAAACATTGGGCATCGTCGATCTGAGTGCAGATGGAAAAATCGAAATGTGTGCCCAGGTTCCACTGAGATTTGAATTCAGATCACAGGATTCAAAGTCCAGAGTGCTAACCATTACACCATGGAACCAACCATTACACAGTCATGGCTGCGGCTTGTTGTGCTGAATAAAGCATATGAAATTGTGAACGATGGCGAAAACAGGCTCCAAAGCTGCAGTGCAAATCTGCAATCATACACAATGGTAAATTGATATCTTATAACCTTTCATTCCACAAATTTACCAACATTTCCACGATATCACAGCTAGTACAGTTTGAAATGTTGATGAAAAGTGGCTAGTAAAAAGATTGCTGTATCTGTTACTTGGAAAAAGTGTGAAAAAAATAAATTGCAAAACTTATACTGTTAGAAAACTGTTCATCCAGTAGTTGATAAAGATTAGCATTGCATGGTAAAAGGCTTCATCTGAGAGATAATTTAAGGTTTGTGCAAATCAAAGTGCATGTCCCAGTCCATTAGCCAGGACAGCGGTCTGTGGCTGCTGGACAAGATCAAGAGAAAAACCTCTTACCTGATGGCACCCACGGTGCTTCTTTTGATTAGCGGCAAGTCGCACATGTAATGTTGCTCCAGAATAGATTATCTAAAGAACAGTCAAAGATAAAGTCAGTTTGGTCCTAGAAACTCGCTCCATCACATATCACTGTCATGGGGAATAGACTAGTAAACATGCAAATTGAACAACAAAGGTAAAAGGTCAAAAAGTTATTGAAACATAGACGTAGTCGGCAGGATTTGAACCTGCGTGGTGAGACCCCAATGGCTTTCTAGTCCATCGCCTTAACCACTCGGCCACGACTACTCAGACGTCAAGTTGTTATGAGTTTCACACACGTTTTCTAATAGCTCCATGATCAAACTCAGTGATCAACCCTCTGGAAGACATCTCAGAAAAAGAAAAGAAAATACAATGTCTCAGTAAAATGCAAAAATCTGATTTAAATTCATCATCCATGGGAACCATTCACAGTTTAAAGCTTTTCCCTCTTCATAATGTGGATTTGGAGTCAGTCAGCTCCAAAAACATCTTTAAAAATAATCCAAAAATGCTGAGAAGACTGAACATAATCATTTCCAAGTAAAAAAGACTTGATGTTCATTTGATCAGGCTTTGGAGCGTCTATTAACCATCTCAAGTTTCCAAAAATGTCCAGCGGTTAACTGAAATTACCATATCAATCTTCAGCTGTTTTTCACTTTGAACAGCTCCATACCTATAATACAAGTCAACGGTAAGGTTCGAAAGACCCTATAAAGGGTCCTGATTGACTTTTGTGTGCTACAAAAAAAGCCACAAAACACATTCAAAAGACGCCGAAAAGAATTTTTAGAAAAACACCATCAAAAATGTTTATAAGGCACTTTAGGAAATTCTGGAAAACACAAGAAAAGATGGCTTAGAGAAAAATCAAAAACACTTCCTGAAGCCATTTTTGCTTCAAATCCTTGTCAGATTCACCCACTTGGAAAGAGTGTTATGTGAATAATGAGATTGCTTGGTATGACATTGACAATGAGTGACATAAACAATTTTAATTTTTGCTAATCCTACTTGATTGACAGCTTTGACCATGGTATTCCATGAATCCTTGAACTCTTTTTTTGTCTTTTATTATGTGGATTTTAAATTGCTTGTTTCATCATAAACATTGGGCATCGTCGATCTGAGTGCAGATGGAAAAATCGAAATGTGTGCCCAGGTTCCACTGAGATTTGAACTCAGATCACAGGATTCAAAGTCCAGAGTGCTAACCATTACACAGTCATGGCTGCGGCTTGTTGTGCAGAATAAAGCATATGAAATCGTGAACGATGGCGAAAACAGGCTCCAAAGCTGCAGTGCAAATCTGCAATCATACACAATGGTAAATTGATATCTTATAACCTTTCATTCCACAAATTTACCAACATTTCCACGAGTATCACAGCTAGGACAGTTTGAAATGTTGATGAAAAGTGGCTAGTAAAAAGATTGCTGTATCTGTTACTTGGAAAAAGTGTGAAAAAAATAAATTGCAAAACTTATACTATTAGAAAACTGTTCATCCAGTAGTTGATAAAGATTAGCATTGCATGGTAAAAGGCTTCATCTGAGAGATAATTTAAGGTTTGTGCAAATCAAAGTGCATGTCCCAGTCCATTAGCCAGGACAGCGGTCTGTGGCTGCTGGACAAGATCAAGAGAAAAACCTCTTACCTGATGGCACCCACGGTGCTTCTTTTGATTAGCGGCAAGTCGCACATGTAATGTTGCTCCAGAATAGATTATCTAAAGAACAGTCAAAGATAAAGTCAGTTTGGTCCTAGAAACTCGCTCCATCACAGATCACTGTCATGGGGAATAGACTAGTAAACATGCAAATTGAACAACAAAGATAAAAGGTCAAAAAGTTATTGAAACATAGACGTAGTCGGCAGAATTTGAACCTGCGCGGGGAGACCCCAATGGATTTCAGACCACTCGGCCACGACTACTCAGACGTCAAGCTTTTATGAGTTTCACACATGTTTTCTAATAGCACCATGATCAAGCTCAGTGATCAACCCACTGGAAGACATCTCAGAAAATGAAAAGAAAATACAAGGTCTCAGTAAAATGCAAAATCTGATTTAAAGTCATCATCAATGGGAACCATTCACAGTTTAAAGCTTTTCCCTCTTCATAATGTGGATTTGGAGTCAGTCAGCTCCAAAAACATCCTTAAAAATAATCCAAAAATGCTGAGAAGACTGAACATAATCATTTCCAAGTAAAAAAGACTTGATGTTCATTTGATCAGGTTTTGGAGCGTCTATTAACCATCTCAAGTTTCCAAAAATGTCCAGCGGTTAACTGAAATTACCATATCAATCTTCAGCTGTTTTTCACTTTGAACAGCTCCATACCTATAATACAAGTCAAGGGTAAGGTTCGAAAGACCCTATAAAGGGTCCTGATTGACTTTTGTGTGCTACAAAAAAAGCCACAAAACACATTCAAATGACGCCGAAAAGAATTTTTAGAAAAACACCACCAAAAATGTTTATAAGGCACTTTAGGAAATTCTGGAAAAAACAAGAAAAGATGGCTTAGAGAAAAATCAAAAACACTTCCTGAAGCCATTTTGGCTTCAAATCCTTGTCAGATTCACCCACTTGGAAAGAGTGTTATGTGAATATTGACTCAAGTCACAGAGTATGAGATTGCTTGGTATGACATAGACAATGAGTGACAGACAATTTTAATTTTTGCTAATCCTACTTGATTGACAGCTTTGACCATGGTATTCCATGAATCCTTGAACTCTTTTTTTGTCTTTTATTATGTGTATTTTAAATTGCTTGTTTTATCATAAACATTGGGCATCGTCGATCTGAGTGCAGATGGAAAAATCAAAATGTGTGCTCAGGTTCTATTGAGAATTCAACTCAGATCACTGGATTCAAAATACAGAGTGCTAACCATTACACCATGGAACCAACCATGACACATTCTTGGCTGCGGCTTGTTGTGCTGAATAAAGCATATGAAATCGTGAACGATGGCGAAAACAGGCTCCAAAGCTGCAGTGCAAATCTGCAATCATACACAATGGTAAATTGATATCTTATAACCTTTCATTCCACAAATTTACCAACATTTCCACGATATCACAGCTAGGACAGTTTGAAATGTTGATGAAAAGTGGCTGTATCTGTTACTTGGAAAAAGTGTGAAAAAAATAAATTGCAAAACTTATACTGTTAGAAAACTGTTCATCCAGTAGTTGATAAAGATTAGCATTGCATGGTAAAAGGCTTCATCTGAGAGATAATTTAAGGTATGTGCAAATCAAAGTGCATGTCCCAGTCCATTAGCCAGGACAGCGGTCTGTGGCTGCTGGACAAGATCAAGAGAAAAACCTCTTACCTGATGGCACCCACGGTGCTTCTTTTGATTAGCGGCAAGTCGCACATGTAATGTTGCTCCATAATAGATTATCTAATGAACAGTCAAAGATAAAGTCAGTTTGGTCCTAGAAACTCGCTCCATCACAGATCACTGTCATGGGGAATAGACTAGTAAACATGCAAATTGAACGACAAAGATAAAAGGTCAAAAACTTATTGAAACAGAGACGTAGTCGGCAGGATTTGAACCTGCGCGGGGAGACCCCAATGGATTTCTAGTCCATCACCTTAACCACTCTGCCACGACTACTCGGACATCAAGCTGTTATGAGTTTCACACATGTTTTCTAATAGCACCATGATCAAGCTCAGTGATCAACCCTCTGGAAGACATCTCAGAAAAT
>NW_027361716.1:6347500-6350000 GCF_039654945.1 Dendrobates tinctorius
CCTTAACCACTCGGCCACGACTACTCAGACGTCAAGTTGTTATGAGTTTCACACACGTTTTCTAATAGCTCCATGATCAAGCTCAGTGATCAACCCTCTGGAAGACATCTCAGAAAAAGAAAAGAAAATACAATGTCTCAGTAAAATGCAAAAATCTGATTTAAATTCATCATCCATGGGAACCATTCACAGTTTAAAGCTTTTCCCTCTTCATAATGTGGATTTGGAGTCAGTCAGCTCCAAAAACATCTTTAAAAATAATCCAAAAATGCTGAGAAGACTGAACATAATCATTTCCAAGTAAAAAAGACTTGATGTTCATTTGATCAGGCTTTGGAGCGTCTATTAACCATCTCAAGTTTCCAAAAATGTCCAGCGGTTAACTGAAATTACCATATCAATCTTCAGCTGTTTTTCACTTTGAACAGCTCCATACCTATAATACAAGTCAACGGTAAGGTTCGAAAGACCCTATAAAGGGTCCTGATTGACTTTTGTGTGCTACAAAAAAAGCCACAAAACACATTCAAAAGACGCCGAAAAGAATTTTTAGAAAAACACCATCAAAAATGTTTATAAGGCACTTTAGGAAATTCTGGAAAACACAAGAAAAGATGGCTTAGAGAAAAATCAAAAACACTTCCTGAAGCCATTTTTGCTTCAAATCCTTGTCAGATTCACCCACTTGGAAAGAGTGTTATGTGAATAATGAGATTGCTTGGTATGACATTGACAATGAGTGACATAAACAATTTTAATTTTTGCTAATCCTACTTGATTGACAGCTTTGACCATGGTATTCCATGAATCCTTGAACTCTTTTTTTGTCTTTTATTATGTGGATTTTAAATTGCTTGTTTCATCATAAACATTGGGCATCGTCGATCTGAGTGCAGATGGAAAAATCGAAATGTGTGCCCAGGTTCCACTGAGATTTGAACTCAGATCACAGGATTCAAAGTCCAGAGTGCTAACCATTACACAGTCATGGCTGCGGCTTGTTGTGCAGAATAAAGCATATGAAATCGTGAACGAAGCGAAAACAGGCTCCAAAGCTGCAGTGCAAATCTGCAATCATACACAATGGTAAATTGATATCTTATAACCTTTCATTCCACAAATTTACCAACATTTCCACGAGTATCACAGCTAGGACAGTTTGAAATGTTGATGAAAAGTGGCTAGTAAAAAGATTGCTGTATCTGTTACTTGGAAAAAGTGTGAAAAAAATAAATTGCAAAACTTATACTATTAGAAAACTGTTCATCCAGTAGTTGATAAAGATTAGCATTGCATGGTAAAAGGCTTCATCTGAGAGATAATTTAAGGTTTGTGCAAATCAAAGTGCATGTCCCAGTCCATTAGCCAGGACAGCGGTCTGTGGCTGCTGGACAAGATCAAGAGAAAAACCTCTTACCTGATGGCACCCACGGTGCTTCTTTTGATTAGCGGCAAGTCGCACATGTAATGTTGCTCCAGAATAGATTATCTAAAGAACAGTCAAAGATAAAGTCAGTTTGGTCCTAGAAACTCGCTCCATCACAGATCACTGTCATGGGGAATAGACTAGTAAACATGCAAATTGAACAACAAAGATAAAAGGTCAAAAAGTTATTGAAACATAGACGTAGTCGGCAGAATTTGAACCTGCGCGGGGAGACCCCAATGGATTTCAGACCACTCGGCCACGACTACTCAGACGTCAAGCTTTTATGAGTTTCACACATGTTTTCTAATAGCACCATGATCAAGCTCAGTGATCAACCCACTGGAAGACATCTCAGAAAATGAAAAGAAAATACAAGGTCTCAGTAAAATGCAAAATCTGATTTAAAGTCATCATCAATGGGAACCATTCACAGTTTAAAGCTTTTCCCTCTTCATAATGTGGATTTGGAGTCAGTCAGCTCCAAAAACATCCTTAAAAATAATCCAAAAATGCTGAGAAGACTGAACATAATCATTTCCAAGTAAAAAAGACTTGATGTTCATTTGATCAGGTTTTGGAGCGTCTATTAACCATCTCAAGTTTCCAAAAATGTCCAGCGGTTAACTGAAATTACCATATCAATCTTCAGCTGTTTTTCACTTTGAACAGCTCCATACCTATAATACAAGTCAAGGGTAAGGTTCGAAAGACCCTATAAAGGGTCCTGATTGACTTTTGTGTGCTACAAAAAAAGCCACAAAACACATTCAAATGACGCCGAAAAGAATTTTTAGAAAAACACCACCAAAAATGTTTATAAGGCACTTTAGGAAATTCTGGAAAAAACAAGAAAAGATGGCTTAGAGAAAAATCAAAAACACTTCCTGAAGCCATTTTGGCTTCAAATCCTTGTCAGATTCACCCACTTGGAAAGAGTGTTATGTGAATATTGACTCAAGTCACAGAGTATGAGATTGCTTGGTATGACATAGACAATGAGTGACAGACAATTTTAATTTTTGCTAATCCTACTTGATTGACAGCTTTGACCATGGTATTCCATGAATCCTT
>NW_027361716.1:6357500-6375000 GCF_039654945.1 Dendrobates tinctorius
CAAGATCAAGAGAAAAACCTCTTACCTGATGGCACCCACGGTGGTTCTTTTGATTAGCGGCAAGTCGCACATGTAATGTTGCTCCAGAATAGATTATCTAAAGAACAGTCAAAGATAAAGTCAGTTTGGTCCTAGAAACTCGCTCCATCACAGATCACTGTCATGGGGAATAGACTAGTAAACATGCAAATTGAACAACAAAGATAAAAGGTCAAAAAGTTTTTGAAACATAGACGTAGTCAGCAGGATTTGAACCTGCGCGGGAAGACCCCAATAGATTTCTAGTGCATCGCCTTAACCACTCGGCCACGACTACTCGGACGTCAAGCTGTTTTGAGTTTCACACATGTTTTCTAATAGCACCATGATCAAGCTCAGTGATCAACCCTCTGGAAGACATCTCAGAAAATGAAAAGAAAATACAAGGTCTCAGTAAAATGCAAAAATCTGATTTAAAGTCATCATCAATGGGAACCATTCACAGTTTAAAGCTTTTCCCTCTTCATAATGTGGATTTGGAGTCAGTCAGCTCCAAAAACATCTTTAAAAATAATCCAAAAATGCTGAGAAGACTGAACATAATCATTTCCAAGTAAAAAAGACTTGATGTTCATTTGATCAGGCTTTGGAGCGTCTATTAACCATCTCAAGTTTCCAAAAATGTCCAGCGGTTAACTGAAATTACCATATCAATCTTCAGATGTTTTTCACTTTGAACAGCTCCATACCTATAATACAAGTCAACGGTAAGGTTCGAAAGACCCTATAAAGGGTCCTGATTGACTTTTGTGTGCTACAAAAAAAGCCACAAAACACATTCAAAAGACGCCGAAAAGAATTTTTAGAAAAACACCACCAAAAATGTTTATAAGGCACTTTAGGAAATTCTGGAAAACACAAGAAAAGATGGCTTAGAGAAAAATCAAAAACACTTCCTGAAGCCATTTTGGCTTCAAATCCTTGTCAGATTCACCCACTTGGAAAGAGTGTTATGTGAATATTGATTCAAGTCACAGAGTATGAGATTGCTTGGTATGACATAGACAATTTTAATTTTTGCTAATCCTACTTGATTGACAGCTTTGACCATGGTATTCCATGAATCCTTGAACTCTTTTTTTGTCTTTTATTATGTGGATTTTAAATTGCTTGTTTCATCATAAACATTGGGCATCGTCGATCTGAGTGCAGATGGAAAAATCGAAATGTGTGCCCAGGTTCCACTGAGATTTGAATTCAGATCACAGGATTCAAAGTCCAGAGTGCTAACCATTACACCATGGAACCAACCATTACACAGTCATGGCTGCGGCTTGTTGTGCTGAATAAAGCATATGAAATCGTGAACGATGGCGAAAACAGGCTCCAAAGCTGCAGTGCAAATCTGCAATCATACACAATGGTAAATTGATATCTTATAACCTCTCATTCCACAAATTTACCAACATTTCCACGATATCACAGCTAGGACAGTTTGAAATGTTGATGAAAAGTGGCTAGTAAAAAGATTGCTGTATCTGTTACTTGGAAAAAGTGTGAAAAAAATAAATTGCAAAACTTATACTATTAGAAAACTGTTCATCCAGTAGTTGATAAAGATTAGCATTGCATGGTAAAAGGCTTCATCTGAGAGATAATTTAAGGTTTGTGCAAATCAAAGTGCATGTCCCAGTCCATTAGCCAGGACAGCGGTCTGTGGCTGCTGGACAAGATCAAGAGAAAAACCTCTTACCTGATGGCACCCACGGTGCTTCTTTTGATTAGCGGCAAGTCGCACATGTAATGTTGCTCCAGAATAGATTATCTAAAGAACAGTCAAAGATAAAGTCAGTTTGGTCCTAGAAACTCGCTCCGTAACAGATCACTGTCATGGGGAATAGACTAGTAAAGATGCAAATTGAACAACAAAGATAAAAGGTCAAAAACTTATTGAAACATAGACGTAGTCGGCAGGATTTGAACCTGCGCGGGAAGACCCCAATAGATTTCTAGTCCATCGCCTTAACCACTCGGCCACGACTACTCGGACGTCAAGCTGTTTTGAGTTTCACACATGTTTTCTAATAGCACCATGATCAAGCTCAGTGATCAACCCTCTGGAAGACATCTCAGAAAATGAAAAGAAAATACAAGGTCTCAGTAAAATGCAAAAATCTGATTTAAAGTCATCATCAATGGGAACCATTCACAGTTTAAAGCTTTTCCCTCTTCATAATGTGGATTTGGAGTCAGTCAGCTCCAAAAACATCTTTAAAAATAATCCAAAAATGCTGAGAAGACTGAACATAATCATTTCCAAGTAAAAAAGACTTGATGTTCATTTGATCAGGCTTTGGAGCGTCTATTAACCATCTCAAGTTTCCAAAAATGTCCAGCGGTTAACTGAAATTACCATATCAATCTTCAGCTGTTTTTCACTTTGAACAGCTCCATACCTATAATACAAGTCAACGGTAAGGTTCGAAAGACCCTATAAAGGGTCCTGATTGACTTTTGTGTGCTACAAAAAAAGCCACAAAACACATTCAAAAGACGCCGAAAAGAATTTTTAGAAAAACACCACCAAAAATGTTTATAAGGCACTTTAGGAAATTCTGGAAAACACAAGAAAAGATGGCTTAGAGAAAAATCAAAAACACTTCCTGAAGCCATTTTGGCTTCAAATCCTTGTCAGATTCACCCACTTGGAAAGAGTGTTATGTGAATATTGACTCAAGTCACAGAGTATGAGATTGCTTGGTATGACATAGACAATTTTAATTTTTGCTAATCCTACTTGATTGACAGCTTTGACCATGGTATTCCATGAATCCTTGAACTCTTTTTTTGTCTTTTATTATGTGGATTTTAAATTGCTTGTTTCATCATAAACATTGGGCATCGTCGATCTGAGTGCAGATGGAAAAATCGAAATGTGTGCCCAGGTTCCACTGAGATTTGAATTCAGATCACAGGATTCAAAGTCCAGAGTGCTAACCATTACACCATGGAACCAACCATTACACAGTCATGGCTGCGGCTTGTTGTGCTGAATAAAGCATATGAAATCGTGAACGATGGCGAAAACAGGCTCCAAAGCTGCAGTGCAAATGTGCAATCATACACAATGGTAAATTGATATCTTATAACCTCTCATTCCACAAATTTACCAACATTTCCACGATATCACAGCTAGGACAGTTTGAAATGTTGATGAAAAGTGGCTAGTAAAAAGATTGCTGTATCTGTTACTTGGAAAAAGTGTGAAAAAAATAAATTGCAAAACTTATACTTTTAGAAAACTGTTCATCCAGTAGTTGATAAAGATTAGCATTGCATGGTAAAAGGCTTCATCTGAGAGATAATTTAAGGTTTGTGCAAATCAAAGTGCATGTCCCAGTCCATTAGCCAGGACAGCGGTCTGTGGCTGCTGGACAAGATCAAGAGAAAAACCTCTTACCTGATGGCACCCACGGTGCTTCTTTTGATTAGCGGCAAGTCGCACATGTAATGTTGCTCCAGAATAGATTATCTAAAGAACAGTCAAAGATAAAGTCAGTTTGGTCCTAGATTCTCGCTCCATAACAGATCACTGTCATGGGGAATAGACTAGTAAAGATGCAAATTGAACAACAAAGATAAAAGGTCAAAAAGTTATTGAAACATAGACGTAGTCGGCAGGATTTGAACCTGCGCGGGGAGACCCCAATGGATTTCTAGTCCATCGCCTTAACCACGCAGCCACAACTACTCAGACGTCAAGCTGTTATGAGTTTCACACATGTTTTCTAATAGCACCATGATCAAGCTCAGTGATCAACCCTCTGGAAGACATCTCAGAAAATGAAAAGAAAATACAAGGTCTCAGTAAAATGCAAAAATCTGATTTAAAGTCATCATCAATGGGAACCATTCACAGTTTAAAGCTTTTCCCTCTTCATAATGTGGATTTGGAGTCAGTCAGCTCCAAAAACATCTTTAAAAATAATCCAAAAATGCTGAGAAGACTGAACATAATCATTTCCAAGTAAAAAAGACTTGATGTTCATTTGATCAGGCTTTGGAGCGTCTATTAACCATCTCAAGTTTCCAAAAATGTCCAGCGGTTAACTGAAATTACCATATCAATCTTCAGCTGTTTTTCACTTTGAACAGCTCCATACCTATAATACAAGTCAACGGTAAGGTTCGAAAGACCCTATAAAGGGTCCTGATTGACTTTTGTGTGCTACAAAAAAAGCCACAAAACACATTCAAAAGACGCCGAAAAGAATTTTTAGAAAAACACCACCAAAAATGTTTATAAGGCACTTTAGGAAATTCTGGAAAACACAAGAAAAGATGGCTTAGAGAAAAATCAAAAACACTTACTGAAGCCATTTTGGCTTCAAATCCTTGTCAGATTCACCCACTTGGAAAGAGTGTTATGTGAATATTGACTCAAGTCACAGAGTATGAGATTGCTTGGTATGACATAGACAATGAGTGACATAGACAATTTTAATTTTTGCTAATCCTACTTGATTGACAGCTTTGACCATGGTATTCCATGAATCCTTGAACTCTTTTTTTGTCTTTTATTATGTGGATTATAAATTGCTTGTTTCATCATAAACATTGGGCATCGTCGATCTGAGTGCAGATGGCAAAATCGAAATGTGTGCCCAGGTTTCACTGAGATTTGAATTCAGATAACAGGATTCAAAGTCCAGAGTGCTAACCATTACACCATAGAACCAACCATTACACAGTCATGTCTGCGGCTTGTTGTGCTGAATAAAGCATATGAAATCGTGAACGATGGCGAAAACAGGCTCCAAAGCTGCAGTGCAAATCTGCAATCATACACAATGGTAAATTGATTTCTTATAACCTTTCATTCCACAAATTTACCAACATTTCCACGATATCACAGCTAGGACAGTTTGAAATGTTGATGAAAAGTGGCTAGTAAAAAGATTGCTGTATCTGTTACTTGGAAAAAGTGTGAAAAAAATAAATTGCAAAACTTATACTGTTAGAAAACTGTTCATCCAGTAGTTGATAAAGATTAGCATTGCATGGTAAAAGGCTTCATCTGAGAGATAATTTAAGGTTTGTGCAAATCAAAGTGCATGTCCCAGTCTATTAGCCAGGACAGCGGTCTGTGGCTGCTGGACAAGATCAAGAGAAAAACCTCTTACCTGATGGCACCCACGGTGCTTCTTTTGATTAGCGGCAAGTCGCACATGTAATGTTGCTCCAGAATAGATTATCTAAAGAACAGTCAAAGATAAAGTCAGTTTGGTCCTAGAAACTCGCTCCATCACAGATCACTGTCATGGGGAATAGACTAGTAAACATGCAAATTGAACAACAAAGATAAAAGGTCAAAAACTTTTTGAAACATAGACGTAGTCGGCAGGATTTGAACCTGCGCGGGGAGACCCCAATGGATTTCTAGTCCATCGCTTTAAGCACTCGGCCACGACTACTCGGACGTCAAGCTGTTATGAGTTTCAAACATGTTTTCTAATAGCACCATGATCAAGCTCAGTGATCAACCCTCTGGAAGACATCTCAGAAAATGAAAAGAAAATACAAGGTCTCAGTAAAATGCAAAAATCTGATTTAACGTCATCATCAATGGGAACCATTCACAGTTTAAAGCTTTTCCCTCTTCATAATGTGGATTTGGAGTCAGTCAGCTCCAAAAACATCTTTAAAAATAATCCAAAAATGCTGAGAAGACTGAACATAATCATTTCCAAGTAAAAAAGACTTGATGTTCATTTGATCAGGCTTTGGAGCGTCTATTAACCATCTCAAGTTTCCAAAAATGTCCAGCAGTTAACTGAAATTACCATATCAATCTTCAGCTGTTTTTCACTTTGAACAGCTCCATACCTATAATACAAGTCAACGGTAAGGTTCGAAAGACCCTATAAAGGGTCCTGATTGACTTTTGTGTGCTACAAAAAAAGCCACAAAACACATTCAAAAGACGCCGAAAAGAATTTTTAGAAAAACACCATCAAAAATGTTTATAAGGCACTTTAGGAAATTCTGGAAAACACAAGAAAAGATGGCTTAGAGAAAAATCAAAAACACTTCCTGAAGCCATTTTGGCTTCAAATCCTTGTCAGATTCACCCACTTGGAAAAAATGTTATGTGAATATTGACTCAAGTCACAGAGTATGAGATTGCTTGGTATGACATAGACAATTTTAATTTTTGCTAATCCTACTTGATTGACAGCTTTGGTGTTCCATGAATCCTTGAACTCTTTTTTTGTCTTTTATTATGTGGATTTTAAATTGCTTGTTTCATCATAAACATTGGGCATCGTCGATCTGAGTGCAGATGGAAAAATCGAAATGTGTGCCCAGGTACCACTGAGATTTGAACTCAGATCACAGAATTCAAAGTCCAGAGTGCTAACCATTACACCATGGAACCAACCATTACACAGTCATGGCTGCGGCTTGTTGTGCTGAATAAAGCATATGAAATCGTGAACGATGGCGAAAACAGGCTCCAAAGCTGCAGTGCAAATCTGCAATCATACACAATGGTAAATTGATATTTTATAACCTTTCATTCCACAAGTTTACCAACATTTCCACGATATCACAGCTAGGACAGTTTGAAATGTTGATGAAAAGTGGCTAGTAAAAAGATTGCTGTATCTGTTACTTGGAAAAAGTGTGAAAAAAATAAATTGCAAAACTTATACTGTTAGAAAACTGTTCATCCAGTATTTGATAAAGATTAGTATTGCATGGTAAAAGGCTTCATCTGAGAGATAATTTAAGGTTTGTGCAAATCAAAGTGCATGTCCCAGTCCATTAGCCAGGACAGAGGTCTGTGGCTGCTGGACAAGATCAAGAGAAAAACCTCTTACCTGATGGCACCCACGGTGCTTCTTTTGATTAGCGGCAAGTCGCACATGTAATGTTGCTCCAGAATAGATTATCTAAAGAACAGTCAAAGATAAAGTCAGTTTGGTCCAAGAAACTCGCTCCATCACAGATCACTGTCATGGGGAATAGACTAGTAAACATGCAAATTGAACAACAGAGATAAAAGGTCAAAAAGTTATTGAAACATAGACGTAGTCAGCAGGATTTGCACCTGCGCGGGGAGACCCCAATGGATTTCTTGCCCATCGCCTTAACCACTCGGACACGACTACTCGGACTTCAAGCTGTTATGAGTTTCACACACGTTTTCTAATAGCACCATGATCAAGCTCAGTGATCAACCCTCTGGAAGACATCTCAGAAAATGAAAAGAAAATACAAGGTCTCAGTAAAATGCAAAAATCTGATTTAAAGTCATCATCAATGGGAACCATTCACAGTTTAAAGCTTTTCCCTCTTCATAATGTGGATTTGGAGTCAGTCAGCTCTGAAATTAGAACTGAAATTACCATATCAATCTTTAGCTGTTTTTCACTTTGAACAGCTCCATACCTATACTACACGTCAACGGTAAGGTTCAAAAGACCCTATAAAGGGTCCTGAATGACTTTTGTGTGCTACAAGAAAAGCCACAAAACACATTCAAAAGACGCCGAAAAGAATTTTTAGAAAAACACCACCAAAAATGTTTATAAGGCACTTTAGGAAATTCTGGAAAACACAAGAAAAGATGTCTTAGAGAAAAATCAAAAACACTTCCTGAAGCCATTTTGGCTTCAAATCCTTGTCAGATTCACCCACTTGGAAAGAGTGTTATGTGAATATTGACTCAAGTCACAGAGTATGAGATTGCTTGGTATGACATAGACAATGAGTGACATAGACAATTTTAATTTTTGCTAATCCTACTTGATTGACTGCTTTGACCTTGGTATTCCATGAATACTTGAACTTTTTTTTGTCTTTTATTATGTGGATTTTAAATTGCTTGTTTCATCTTAAACATTGGGCATCGTCGATCTGAGTGCAGATGGAAAAATCGAAATGTGTGCCCAGGTTCCACTGAGATTTGAACTCAGATCACTGGATTCAAAGTCAAGAGTGCTAACCATAACATCATGGAACCAACCATGCCTCAGACATGGCTGCGGCTTGTTGTGCTGAATAAAGCATATGAAATCGTGAACGATGGCGAAAACAGGCTCCAAAGCTGCAGTGCAAACCTGCATTCATACACAATGGTAAATTGATATCTTATAACCTTTCATTCCACAAATTTACCAACATTTCCACGATATCACAGCTAGCGCAGTTTGAAATGTTGATGAAAAGTGGCTAGTGAAAAGATTGCTGTATCTGTTACTTGGAAAAAGTGTGAAAAAAATAAATTGCAAAACTTATACTGTTAGAAAACTGTTCATCCAGTAGTCGATAAAGATTAGCATTGCATGGTAAAAGGCTTCATCTGAGAGATAATTTAAGGTTTGTGCAAATCAAAGTGCATGTCCCAGTCCATTAGCCAGGACAGCGGTCTGTGGCTGCTGGACAAGATCAAGAGAAAATCCTCTTACCTGATGGCACCCACGGTGCTTCTTTTGATTAGCGGCAAGTAGCACATGTAATGTTGCTACAGAATAGATTATCTAAAGAACAGTCAAAGATAAAGTCAGTTTGGTCGAGGAAACTCGCTCCATCACAGATCACTGTCATGGGGAATAGACTAGTAAACATGCAAATTGAACAACAAAGATAAAAGGTCAAAAAAATATTGAAACATAGACATAATCGGCAGGATTTGAACCTGCGCGGGGAGACCCCAATGGATATCTAGTCCATCGCCTTAACCACTCCGCCACGACTACTCAGACGTCAAGCTGTTATGAGTTTCACACACGTTTTCTAATAGCACCATGATCAAGCTCAGTGATCAACCCTCTGGAAGACATCTCAGAAAATGAAAAGAAAATACAAGGTCTCAGTAAAATGCAAAAATCTGATTTAAAGTCATCATCAATGGGAACCATTCACAGTTTAAAGCTTTTCCCTCTTCATAATGTGGATTTGGAGTCAGTCAGCTCCAAAAACATCCTTAAAAATAATCCGAAAATGCTGAGAAGACTGAAAATAATCATTTCCAAGTAAAAAAGACTTGGTGTTCATTTGATCAGGCTTTGGAGCGTCTATTAACCATGTCAAGTTTCCTAAAATGTCCAGCAGTTAACTGAAATTACCATATCAATCTTCAGCTGTTTTTCACTTTGAACAGCTCCATACTTATACTACAAGTCAACGGTAAGGTTCGAAAGACCCTATAAAGGGTCCTGAATGACTTTTGTGTGCTACAAAAAAAGCCACAAAACACATTCAAAAGACGCCGAAAAGAATTTTTAGAAAAACACCACCAAAAATGTTTATAAGGCACTTTAGGAAATTCTGAAAAACACAAGAAAAGATGGCTTAGAGAAAAATCAAAAACACTTCCTGAAGCCATTTTGGCTTCAAATCCTTGTCAGATTCACCCACTTGGAAAGAGTGTTATGTGAATATTGACTCAAGTCACAGTGTATGAGATTGCTTGGTAAGACATAGACAATGAGTGATATAGACAATTTTAATTTTTGCTAATACTACTTGATTGACTGCTTTGACCATGGTATTCCATGGATCCTTGAACTCTTTTTTTGTCTTTTATTATGTGTATTTTAAATTGCTTGTTTCATCATAAACATTGGGCATCGTCGATCTGAGTGCAGATGGAAAAATCGAAATGTGTGCCCAGGTTCCACTGAGATTTGAACTCGGATCACTGGATTCAAAGTCCAGAGTGCTAACCATTACACCATGGAACCAACCATGCCTCAGACATGGCTGCGGCTTGTTGTGCTGAATAAAGCATATGAAATCGTGAACGATGGCAAAAACAGGCTCCAAAGCTGCAGTGCAAATCTGCATTCATACACAATGGTAAATTGATATCTTATAACCTTTCATTCCACAAATTTACCAACATTTCCATGATATCTCAGCTAGCGCATTTTGAAATGTTGATGAAAAGTGGCTAGTAAAAAGATTGCTGTATCTGTTACTTGGAAAAAGTGTGAAAACAATAAATTGCAAAACTTATACTGTTAGAAAACTGTTCATCCAGTAGTCGATAAAGATTAGCATTGCATGGTAAAAGGCTTCATCTGAGAGATAATTTAAGGTTTGTGCAAATCAAAGTGCATGTCCCAGTCCATTAGCCAGGAGAGCGGTCTGTGGCTGCTGGACAAGATCAAGAGAAAAACCTCTTACCTGATGGCACCCACGGTGCTTCTTTTCATTAGCGGCAAGTCGCACATGTAATGTTGCTCCAGAATAGATTATCTAAAGAACAGTCAAAGATAAAGTCAGTTTGGTCCTGGAAACTCGCTCCATCACAGATCACTGTCATGGGGAATAGACTAGTAAACATGCAAATTGAACAACAAAGATAAAAGGTCAAAAAGTTATTGAAACATTGACGTAGTCGGCAGGATTTGCACCTGCGCGGGGAGACCCCAATGGATTTCTTGCCCATCGCCTTAACCACTCGGCCACGACTACTCGGCCTTCAAGCTGTTATGAGTTTCACACACGTTTTCTAATAGCACCATGATCAAGCTCAGTGATCAACCCTCTGGAAGACATCTCAGAAAATGAAAAGAAAATACAAGGTCTCAGTAAAATGCAAAAATCTGATTTAAAGTCATCATCAATGGGAACCATTCACAGTTTAAAGCTTTTCCCTTTCATAATGTGGATTTGGAGTCAGTCAGCTCCAAAAACATCCTTAAAAATAATCCGAAAATGCTGAGAAGACTGAACATAATAATTTCCAAGTAAAAAAGACTTGATGTTCATTTGATCAGGCTTTGGAGCGTCTATTAACCATGTCAAGTTTCCAAAAATGTCCAGCGGTTAACTGAAATTACCATATCAATCTTCAGCTGTTTTTCACTTTGAACAGCTCCATACCTATACTACAAGTCAACGGTAAGGTTCGAAAGACCCTATAAAGGGTCCTGATTGACTTTTGAGTGCTACAAAAAAAGCCACAAAACACATTCAAAAGACGCCGAAAAGAATTTTTAGAAAAACACCACCAAAAATGTTTATAAGGCACTTTAGGAAATTCTGGAAAACACAAGAAAAGATGGCTTAGAGAAAAATCAAAAACACTTCCTGAAGCCATTTTGGCTTCAAATCCTTGTCAGATTCACCCACTTGGAAAGAGTGTTATGTGAATATTGACTCAAGTCACAGAGTATGAGATTGCTTGGTATGACATAGACAATGAGTTTTGTTTCCTGAAGCTAATTTTACATTTTGCTTATCCTACTTGATTGATAGCTTTTGCAAAAATCTGATTTAAAGTCATCATTAGTGTTGAGAGATACCATTCGATACCCAAAAGTATCGTATCGGATGGTATCGCCCGATACAAAAAAAATATCGGGTATCGCCGATTCCGATACCGGAAGTCCCATTCAAGTCAATGGGACTTCCGGTATCGGAATTAAAAAAAGCCCTTTATTTCCTTGTTGGCTAATTCTACATAATTGAAAACAAATAAGAATCATGTAGAATGTATTGGTGGAGGAGACAAATAAAGGCATAGTGGTTTATTCAAATCACATGGCATAGCATTAATTCCAATTTTTTTTTTCAAGACGTTCGGAGTTAAAAAGATATTGACTATGTTAACCTTTTTTTTATATTTTGTCAGATATGTATGTTTCACAACTTCCATGCTCTTCACCTTCTTTTGTACTTCTCCCACACTTTCTCCTTCATGAACGCAGCAGTAGCATTTTTTTCATCAACTTTTTCTTCACCTTATTCATCTTCTTCTTCATCTTCTTCCCATTAATTTTTTTTTCCATTCTTCATATTCTTCTTATTCAGCTATTATTAACTTTAATATGCTATTTCTTCATCTTCTTCCTATTCTTCTTTGTTTTCATTTTCTTATGATGACAGGCATTCCTGTTGTACTTATCTATAAAAGTTATAAGATTACACCTTACGTTCTGCCTGTCACTAAAGATTTACAACAGGATTTGTCCGCGCTCAGTTTGGCCTGCAGCAGGGGCACCACGAGGAGGAACGGACTCACCCCCATTTACTGCTTAGTCTTCTTCTGCTTATAATTTTGATTTCTTCTATGCTGATTTTTAGTCTTATGCTTAATGTTCTTCTGCTTTCTGTTCTTCTGCTTTTGCTTCTTCTGCTTCTTGTTCTTCTGTCTTTTGTTCTGTATCTTGGTGGTTGTCTTCATGTTCTTTGTTCTCTTGGTCTTATTATTTAGGGTCATATTTCTGGTCTTCTTTGGTGTGGTCTTCAGGGTCGTCGTCATCAGGGTCGTCGTCATGGAGATCAATAAGGATTACCAAAGACAATTTCAAAAAGCTTGATCTTGGAAATGTAGCAGAAGGTACAAGAAGGCTGAGAAACTGGCGAGAACCAGCAGACAGTGCTGGCACCTGGATGGGTAGCAGAAGGAACAAGAGCCAATGGCACTACCGAGGACCAACTGACGGTGCTGGACCACGGTTACTAAGCAGAAGGTACCTGTGCTAAAAAGCACTACCAAGAACCAGCTGACGGTGCTGGACCTCGGATACCGAGATGGAGGCACCTAGGCCAAAGGCTGTGGCGAGCACCAGCAGACAGTGCTGGCACCCAGATGGGTAGCAGAAGGAACAAGAGCCAATGGCACTACCAAGGACCAACTGACGGTGCTGGACCACGGTTACTAAGCAGAAGGTACCTGTGCTAAAAAGCACTACCAAGGACCAGCTGACAGTGCTGGACTTCGGATACCGAGTTGGAGGCACCTAGGCCAAAGGCCCTGGCGAGAACCAGCAGACAGTGCTGGAACCCGGATGGGTGGCAGGAGGTACCCATTCAAAGCAAAGTAGCCAGGCCGCAAGCCGGCCGCAGTTACCGAAACCCACAGTCCTACAGGGGGTCCATGTCCCATTGGCACTACGGATCCAGCCTTCAGTGCCAGTTCCCGCAGCCCACATAGGAGTCACCTAAACTGCAGGCACCGTAGAGTCGGCTAACCCGGCCGCAAGACGACAGGACAACGGATTGGTGGCATAGTGACCTTGACACTACCCGGAAACAGCAGGCGTGCTGAAAACAGGCTGGGCAACAGGGAGTACCCGTGCCAAAGACACTGCTGAGAACCAGCTGACAGTGCTGGAACCCAGATGGGTAGCAAAAGCTACAAGAGCCAATGGCACTACCGAGGAACAGCTGACGGTGCTGGACCACGGTTACTAGGCAGGAGGTACCTGTGCTAGCAAGCACTGCCTTGGCAGTTGACGGTGGCAAGTCCAGCTAACGGTGCTGGACTTCGGATACCGAGATGGAGGCACCTAGGCCAAAGGCTGTGGCGAGAACTACTGAACGTGCAAACCACCCTTGGGGGTGAAGGGGTTAAGGTTTGTGCACATCAAAGCACATGTCCCAGTCCATCAGCCAGGACAGCGGTCTGTGGCTGCTGGACAAGATCAAGAGAAAAACCTCTTACATGATGGCACCCACGGTGCTTCTTTTGATTAGCGGCAAGTCGCACATGTAATGTTGCTCCAGAATAGATTATCTAAAGAACAGATAAAGATAAAGTCAGTTTGGTCCTAGAGACTCGCTCCATCACAGATCACTGTCATGGGGAATAGACTAGTAAACATGCAAATTGAACAACAAAGATAAAAGGTCAAAAAGTTATTGAAACATAGACGTCAGGATTTGAACCTGTGCGGGAAAACCCCAATGGATTTCTAGTCCATGTTAAAAACATGTGTGAAGTTCATAACAGCTTGACGTCCAAGTAGTCGTGGCCGAGTGGTTAAGGCGATGGACTTGAAATCCATTGGGGTCTCCCCGTGCAGTCTCCTGCCGACTACGTTTCAATAACTTTTTGACCTTTTATCTTTGTTGTTCAATTTGCATGTTTACTAGTCTATTCCCCATGACAGTGATCTGTGATGGAGCGAGTTTCTAGGACCAATCTGACTTTATCTTTGACTGTTCTTTAGATAATCTATTCTGGAGCAACATTACATGTGCGACTTGCTGCTAATCAAAAGAAGCACCGTGGGTGCCATCAGGTAAGAGGTTTTTCTCTTGATCTTGTCCAGCAGCCACAGACCTCTGTCCTGGCTAATGGACTGGGACATGCACTTTGATTTGCACAAACCTTAAATTATCTCTCAGATGAAGCCTTTTACCATGCAATGCTAATCTTTATCGACTACTGGATGAACAGTTTTCAAACATTATAAGTTTTGCAATTTATTTTTTTCACACTTTTTCCAAGTAACAGATGCAGCAATCTTTTTACTAGCCACTTTTCATCAACATTTCAAACTGCGCTAGCTGTGATATCGTGGAAATGTTGGTAAATTTGTGGAATGAAAGGTTATAAGATATCAATTTACCATTGTGTATGATTGCAGATTTGCACTGCAGCTTTGGAGCCTGTTTTCGCCATCGTTCACGATTTCATATGCTTTATTCAGCAAAACAAGCCGCAGCCATGATTGCGTCATGGTTGGTTCCATGGTGTAATGGTTAGCACTCTGGACTTTGAATCCAATAATCTGAGTTCAAATCTCAGTAGAACCTGGGCACATATTTCGATTTTTCCATCTGCACTCAGATCGACAATGCCCAATGTTGATGATGAAACAAGCAATTTAAAATCCACATAATAAAAGACAAAAAATGAGTTCAAGGATTCATGGAATACCATCGTCAAAGCAGTAGGATTAGGATCAAGTAGGATTAGCAAAAATTAAAATTGTCTATGTCACTCATTGTCTATGTCATACCAAACAATCTCATACTCTGTGACTTGAGTCAATATTCACATAACATGAAAAAAGACTTGATGTTCATTTGATCAGGCTTTGGAGCGTCTATTAACCATCTGAAGATTCCAAAAATGTCCAGCGGTTAACTGAAATTACCATATCAATCTTCAGCTGTTTTTCACTTTGAACAGCTCCATACCTATAATACTAGTCAACGGTAAGGTTCGAAAGACCCTATAAAGGGTCCTGATTGACTTTTGTGTGCTACAAAAAAAGCCACAAAACACATTCAAAAGACGCCGAAAAGAATTTTTAGAAAAACACCACCAAAAATGTTTATAAGGCACTTTAGGAAATTCTGGAAAACACAAGAAAAGATGGCTTAGAGAAAAATCAAAAACACTTCCTGAAGCCATTTTGGCTTCAAATCCTTGTCAGATTCACCCACTTGGAAAGAGTGTTATGTGAATATTGACTCAAGTCACAGAGTATGAGATTGCTTGGTATGACATAGACAATGAGTGACATAGACAATTTTAATTTTTGCTAATCCTACTTGATTGACTGCTTTGACCATGGTATTCCATGAATCCTTGAACTCTTTTTTGGTCTTTTATTATGTGGATTTTAAATTGCTTGTTTCATCATAAACATTGGGCATCGTCGATCTGAGTGCAGATGGAAAAATTGAAATGTGTGCCCAGGTTACACTGAGTTTTGAATTCAGATAACAGGATTAAAAGTCCAGAGTGCTAACCATTACACCATGGAACCAACCATTACACAGTCATGGCTGCGGCTTGTTGTGCTGAATAAAGCATATGAAATTGTGAACGATGGCGAAAACAGGCTCCAAAGCTGCAGTGCAAATCTGCAATCATACACAATGGTAAATTGATATCTTATAACCTTTCATTCCACAAATTTACCAACATTTCCACGATATCACAGCTAGGACAGTTTGAAATGTTGATGAAAAGTGGCTAGTAAAAAGATTGCTGTATCTGTTACTTGGAAAAAGTGTGAAAAAAATAAATTGCAAAACTTATACTGTTAGAAAACTGTTCATCCAGTAGTTGATAAAGATTAGCATTGAATGGTAAAAGGCTTCATCTGAGAGATAATTTAAGTTTTGTGCAAATCAAAGTGTATGTCCCAGTCCATTAGCCAGAACAGCGGTCTGTGGCTGCTGGACAAGATCAAGAGAAAAACCTCTTACCTGATGGCACCCACGGTGCTTCTTTTGATTAGCGGCAAGTCGCACATGTAATGTTGCTCCAGAATAGATTATCTAAAGAACAGTCAAAGATAAAGTCAGTTTGGTCCTAGAAACTAGCTCCATCACAGATCACTGTCATGGGGAATAGACTAGTAAACATGCAAATTGAACAACAAAGGTAAAAGGTCAAAAAGTTTATGAAACATAGACGTAGTCGGCAGGATTTGAACCTGCGCGGTGAGACCCCAATGGCTTTCTAGTCCATCGCCTTAACCACTCGGCCACGACTACTCAGACGTCAAGCTGTTATGAGTTTCACACACCTTTTCTAATAGCTCCATGATCAAGCTCAGTGATCAACCCTCTGGAAGACATCTCAGAAAAAGAAAAGAGAATACAAGGTCTCAGTAAAATGCAAAAATCTGATTTAAATTCATCATCCATGGGAACCATTCACAGTTTAAAGCTTTTCCCTCTTCATAATGTGGATTTGGAGTCAGTCAGCTCCAAAAACATCTTTAAAAATAATCCAAAAATGCTGAGAAGACTGAACATAATCATTTCCAAGTAAAAAAGACTTGATGTTCATTTGATCAGGCTTTGGAGCGTCTATTAACCATCTCAAGTTTCCAAAAATGTCCAGCGGTTAACTGAAATTACCATATCAATCTTCAGCTGTTTTTCACTTTGAACAGCTCCATACCTATAATACAAGTCAAGGGTAAGGTTCGAAAGACCCTATAAAGGGTCCTGATTGACTTTTGTGTGCTACAAAAAAAGCCACAAAACACATTCAAAAGACGCCGAAAAGAATTTTTAGAAAAACACCACCAAAAATGTTTATAAGGCACTTTAGGAAATTCTGGAAAACACAAGAAAAGATGGCTTAGAGAAAAATCGAAAACACTTCCTGAAGCCATTTTGGCTTCAAATCCTTGTCAGATTCACCCACTTGGAAAGAGTGTTATGTGAATAATGAGATTGCTTGGTATGACATTGACAATGAGTGACATAAACAATTTTAATTTTGCTAATCCTACTTGATTGACAGCTTTGACCATGGTATTCCATGAATCCTTGAACTCTTTTTTTGTCTTTTATTATGTGGATTTTAAATTGCTTGTTTCATCATAAACATTGGGCATCGTCGATCTGAGTGCAGATGGAAAAATCGAAATATGTGCCCAGGTTCCACTGAGATTTGAATTCAGATCACATGATTCAAAGTCCAGAGTGCTAACCATTACACAGTCATGGCTGCGGCTTGTTGTGCAGAATAAAGCATATGAAATCGTGAACGATGGCGAAAACAGGCTCCAAAGCTGCAGTGCAAATCTGCAATCATACACAATGGTAAATTGATATCTTATAACCTTTCATTCCACAAATTTACCAACATTTCCACGATATCACAGCTAGGACAGTTTGAAATGTTGATGAAAAGTGGCTAGTAAAAAGATTGCTGTATCTGTTACTTGGAAAAAGTGTGAAAAAAATAAATTGCAAAACTTATACTGTTAGAAAACTGTTCATCCAGTAGTTGATAAAGATT
>NW_027361716.1:6380000-6390000 GCF_039654945.1 Dendrobates tinctorius
GTTATTGAAACATAGACGTAGTCGGCAGGATTTGAACCTGCGCGGTTCAAAGGCTTTCTAGTCCATCGCCTTAACCACTCGGCCACGACTACTCAGACGTCAAGTTGTTATGATTTTCACACACATTTTCTAATAGCTCCATGATCAAGCTCAGTGATCAACCCTCTGGAAGACATCTCAGAAAAAGAAAAGAAAATACAAGGTCTCAGTAAAATGCAAAAATCTGATTTAAATTCATCATCCATGGGAACCATTCACAGTTTAAAGCTTTTCCCTCTTCATAATGTGGATTTGTAGTCAGTCAGCTCCAAAAACATCTTTAAAAATAATCCAAAAATGCTGAGAAGACTGAACATAATCATTTCCAAGTAAAAAAGACTTGATGTTCATTTGATCAGGCTTTGGAGCGTCTATTAACCATCTCAAGTTTCCAAAAATGTCCAGCGGTTAACTGAAATTACCATATCAATCTTCAGCTGTTTTTCACTTTGAACAGCTCCATACCTATAATACAAGTCAACGGTAAGGTTCGAAAGACCCTATAAAGGGTCCTGATTGACTTTTGTGTGCTACAAAAAAAAGCCACAAAACACATTCAAAAGACGCCGAAAAGAATTTTTAGAAAAACACCACCAAAAATGTTTATAAGGCACTTTAGGAAATTCTGGAAAACACAAGAAAAGATGGCTTAGAGAAAAATCAAAAACACTTCCTGAAGCCATTTTGGCTTCAAATCCTTGTCAGATTCACCCACTTGGAAAGAGTGTTATGTGAATAATGAGATTGCTTGGTATGACATTGACAATGAGTGACATAAACAATTTTAATTTTTGCTAATCCTACTTGATTGACAGCTTTGACCATGGTATTCCATGAATCCTTGAACTCTTTTTTTGTCTTTTATTATGTGGATTTTAAATTGCTTGTTTCGTCATAAACATTGGGCATCGTCGATCTGAGTGCAGATGGAAAAATCGAAATGTGTGCCCAGGTTCCACTGAGATTTGAACTCAGATCACAGGATTCAAAGTCCAGAGTGCTAACCATTACACAGTCATGGCTGCGGCTTGTTGTGCAGAATAAAGCATATGAAATCGTGAACGATGGCGAAAACAGGCTCCAAAGCTGCAGTGCAAATCTGCAATCATACACAATGGTAAATTGATATCTTATAACCTTTCATTCCACAAATTTACCAACATTTCCACGATATCACAGCTAGGACAGTTTGAAATGTTGATGAAAAGTGGCTAGTAAAAAGATTGCTGTATCTGTTACTTGGAAAAAGTGTGAAAAAAATAAATTGCAAAACTTATACTGTTAGAAAACTGTTCATCCAGTAGTTGATAAAGATTAGCATTGCATGGTAAAAGGCTTCATCTGAGAGATAATTTAAGGTTTGTGCAAATCAAAGTGCATGTCCCAGTCCATTAGCCAGGACAGCGGTCTGTGGCTGCTGGACAAGATCAAGAGAAAAACCTCTTACCTGATGGCACCCACGGTGCTTCTTTTGATTAGCGGCAAGTCGCACATGTAATGTTGCTCCAGAATAGATTATCTAAAGAACAGTCAAAGATAAAGTCAGTTTGGTCCTAGAAACTCGCTCCATCACAGATCACTGTCATGGGGAATAGACTAGTAAACATGCAAATTGAACAACAAAGATAAAAGGTCAAAAAGTTATTGAAACATAGACGTAGTCGGCAGAATTTGAACCTGCGCGGGGAGACCCCAATGGATTTCAGACCACTCGGCCACGACTACTCAGACGTCAAGCTTTTATGAGTTTCACACATGTTTTCTAATAGCACCATGATCAAGCTCAGTGATCAACCCACTGGAAGACATCTCAGAAAATGAAAAGAAAATACAAGGTCTCAGTAAAATGCAAAATCTGATTTAAAGTCATCATCAATGGGAACCATTCACAGTTTAAAGCTTTTCCCTCTTCATAATGTGGATTTGGAGTCAGTCAGCTCCAAAAACATCCTTAAAAATAATCCAAAAATGCTGAGAAGACTGAACATAATCATTTCCAAGTAAAAAAGACTTGATGTTCATTTGATCAGGTTTTGGAGCGTCTATTAACCATCTCAAGTTTCCAAAAATGTCCAGCGGTTAACTGAAATTACCATATCAATCTTCAGCTGTTTTTCACTTTGAACAGCTCCATACCTATAATACAAGTCAAGGGTAAGGTTCGAAAGACCCTATAAAGGGTCCTGATTGACTTTTGTGTGCTACAAAAAAAGCCACAAAACACATTCAAATGACGCCAAAAAGAATTTTTAGAAAAACACCACCAAAAATGTTTATAAGGCACTTTAGGAAATTCTGGAAAAAACAAGAAAAGATGGCTTAGAGAAAAATCAAAAACACTTCCTGAAGCCATTTTGGCTTCAAATCCTTGTCAGATTCACCCACTTGGAAAGAGTGTTATGTGAATATTGACTCAAGTCACAGAGTATGAGATTGCTTGGTATGACATAGACAATGAGTGACAGACAATTTTAATTTTTGCTAATCCTACTTGATTGACAGCTTTGACCATGGTATTCCATGAATCCTTGAACTCTTTTTTTGTCTTTTATTATGTGTATTTTAAATTGCTTGTTTTATCATAAACATTGGGCATCGTCG
Organism: Dendrobates tinctorius; assembly: GCF_039654945.1. Lineage (NCBI taxonomy): Eukaryota > Metazoa > Chordata > Amphibia > Anura > Dendrobatidae > Dendrobates > Dendrobates tinctorius. The sequence continues at coordinate 6,382,641 of NW_027361716.1, forward strand.
ATCTGAGTGCAGATGGAAAAATCAAAATGTGTGCTCAGGTTCTATTGAGATTTCAACTCAGATCACTGGATTCAAAATACAGAGTGCTAACCATTACACCATGGAACCAACCATGACACATTCTTGGCTGCGGCTTGTTGTGCTGAATAAAGCATATGAAATTGTGAACGATGGCGAAAACAGGCTCCAAAGCTGCAGTGCAAATCTGCAATCATACACAATGGTAAATTGATATCTTATAACCTTTCATTCCACAAATTTACCAACATTTCCACGATATCACAGCTAGGACAGTTTGAAATGTTGATGAAAAGTGGCTAGTAAAAAGATTGCTGTATCTGTTACTTGGAAAAAGTGTGAAAAAAATAAATTGCAAAACTTATACTGTTAGAAAACTGTTCATCCAGTAGTTGATAAAGATTAGCATTGCATGGTAAAAGGCTTCATCTGAGAGATAATTTAAGGTATGTGCAAATCAAAGTGCATGTCCCAGTCCATTAGCCAGGACAGCGGTCTGTGGCTGCTGGACAAGATCAATAGAAAAACCTCTTACCTGATGGCACCCACGGTGCTTCTTTTGATTAGCGGAAAGTCGCACATGTAATGTTCCTCCAGAATAGATTATCTAATGAACAGTCAAAGATAAAGTCAGTTTGGTCCTAGAAACTCTCTCCATCACAGATCACTGTCATGGGGAATAGACTAGTAAACATGCAAATTGAACGACAAAGATAAAAGGTCAAAATCTTATTGAAACATAGACGTAGTCGGCAGGATTTGAACCTGCGCGGGGAGACCCCAATGGATTTCTAGTCCATCGCCTTAACCACTCGGCCACGACTACTCGGACGTCAAGCTGTTATGAGTTTCACACATGTTTTCTAATAGCACCATGATCAAGCTCAGTGATCAACCCTCTGGAAGACATCTCAGAAAATGAAAAGAAAATACAAGGTCTCAATAAAATGCAAAAATCTGATTTAAAGTCATCATCAATGGGAACCATTCACAGTTTAAAGCTTTTCCCTCTTCATAATGTGGATTTGGAGTCAGTCAGCTCCAAAAACATCCTTAAAAATAATCAGAAAATGCTGAGAAGACTGAACATAATCATTTCCAAGTAAAAAAGACTTGATGTTCATTTGATCAGGCTTTGGAGCGTCTATTAACCATCTCAAGTTTCCAAAAATGTCCAGCGGTTAACTGAAATTACCATATCAATCTTCAGCTGTTTTTCACTTTGAACAGCTCCATACCTATAATACAAGTCAAGGGTAAGGTTCGAAAGACCCTATAAAGGGACCTGATTGACTTTTGTGTGCTACAAAAAAAGCCACAAAACACATTCAAAAGACGCCGAAAAGAATTTTTAGAAAAACACCACCAAAAATGTTTATAAGGCACTTTAGGAAATTCTGGAAAACACAAGAAAAGATGGCTTAGAGAAAAATCAAAAACACTTCCTGAAGCCATTTTGGCTTCAAATCCTTGTCAGATTCACCCACTTGGAAAGAGTGTTATGTGAATATTGACTCAAGTCACAGAGTATGAGATTGCTTGGTATGACATAGACAATTTTAATTTTTGCTAATCCTACTTGATTGACAGCTTTGACCATGAATCCTTGAACTCTTTTTTTGTCTTTTATTATGTGGATTTTAAATTGCTTGTTTCATCATAAACATTGGGCATCGTCGATCTCAGTGCAGATGGAAAAATCGAATTGTGTGCCCAGGTTCCACTGAGATTTGACCTCAGATCACAGGATTCAAAGTCCAGAGTGCTAACCATTACACCATGGAACCAACCATGACATAGTCGTGTCTGCGGCTTGTTGTTCTGAATAAAGCATATGAAATCGTGAACTATGGCGAAAACAGGCTCCAAAGCTGCAGTGCAAATCTGCAATCATACACAATGGTAAATTGATATCTTATAACCTTTCATTCCACAAATTTACCAACATTTCCACGATATCACAGCTAGGACAGTTTGAAATGTTGATGAAAAGTGGCTAGTAAAAAGATTGCTGTATCTGTTACTTGGAAAAAGTGTGAAAAAAATAAATTGCAAAACTTATACTGTTAGAAAACTGTTCATCCAGTAGTTGATAAAGATTAGCATTGCATGGTAAAAGGCTTCATCTGAGAGATAATTTAAGGTATGTGCAAATCAAAGTGCATGTCCCAGTCTATTATCCAGGACAGCGGTCTGTGGCTGCTGGACAAGATCAAGAGAAAAACCTCTTACCTGATGGCACCCACGGTGCTTCTTTTGATTAGCGGCAAGTCGCACATGCAATGTTGCTCCAGAATAGATTATCTAATGAACAGTCAAAGATAAAGTCAGTTTGGTCCGAGAAACTCGCTCCATCACAGATCACTGTCATGGGGAATAGACTAGTAAACATGCAAATTGAACAACAAAGATAAAAGGTCAAAAAGTTATTGAAACATTGACGTAGTCGGCAGGATTTGCACCTGCGCGGGGAGACCCCAATGGATTTCTTGCCCATCGCCTTAACCACTCGGCCACGACTACTCGGACATCAAGCTGTTAAGAGTTTCACACACGTTTTCTAATAGCACCATGGCCAAGCTCAGTGATCAACCCTCTGGAAGACATCTCAGAAAATGAAAAGAAAATACAAGGTCTCAGTAAAATGCAAAAATCTGATTTAAAGTCATCATCAATGGGAACCATTCACAGTTTAAAGCTTTTCCCTTTCATAATGTGGTTTTGGAGTCAGTCAGCTCCAAAAACATCCTTAAAAATAATCCGAAAATGCTGAGAAGACTGAACATAATAATTTCCAAGTAAAAAAGACTTGATGTTCATTTGATCAGGCTTTGGAGCGTCTATTAACCATGTCAAGTTTCCAAAAATGTCCAGCGGTTAACTGAAATTACCATATCAATCTTCAGCTGTTTTTCACTTTGAACAGCTCCATACCTATACTACAAGTCAACGGTAAGGTTCGAAAGACCCTATAAAGGGTCCTGATTGACTTTTGAGTGCTACAAAAAAAGCCACAAAAGACGCCGAAAAGAATTTTTAGAAAAACACCACCAAAAATGTTTATAAGGCACTTTAGGAAATTCTGGAAAACACAAGAAAAGATGGCTTAGAGAAAAATCAAAAACACTTCCTGAAGCCATTTTGGCTTCAAATCCTTGTCAGATTCACCCACTTGGAAAGAGTGTTATGTGAATATTGACTCAAGTCACAGAGTATGAGATTGCTTGGTATGACATAGACAATGAGTGACATAGACAATTTTAATTTTTGCTAATCCTACTTGATTGACAGCTTTGACCATGGTATTCCATGAATCCTTGAACTCTTTTTTTGTCTTTTATTATGTGGATTTTAAATTGCTTGTTTCATCATAAACATTGGGCATCGTCGATCTGAGTGCAGATGGAAAAATCAAAATGTGTGCCCAGGTTCTACTGAGATTTGAACTCAGATCACTGGATTCAAAGTCTAGAGTGCTAACCATTACACCATGGAACCAACAATGACACAGTCATGGCTGCGGCTTGTTTTGCTGAATAAAGCATATGAAATCGTGAACGATGGCGAAAACAGGCTCCAAAGCTGCAGTGCAAATCTGCAATCATACACAATGGTAAATTGATATCTTATAAACTTTCATTCCACAAATTTACCAACATTTCCACGATATCACAGCTAGCGCAGTTTGAAATGTTGATGAAAAGTGGCTAGTAAAAAGATTGCTGTATCTGTTACTTGGAAAAAGTGTGAAAAAAATAAATTGCAAAACTTATACTGTTAGAAAACTGTTCATCCAGTAGTCGATAAAGATTAGCATTGCATGGTAAAAGGCTTCATCTGAGAGATAATTTAAGGTTTGCGCAAATCAAAGTGCATGTCCCAGTCCATTAGCCAGGACAGCGGTCTGTGGCTGCTGGACAAGATCGAGAGAAAAACTTCTTACCTGATGGCACCCACGGTGCTTCTTTTGATTAGCAGCAAGTCGCACATGTAATGTTGCTCCAGAATAGATTATCTAAAGAACAGTCAAAGATAAAGTCAGTTTGGTCCTAGAAACTCGCTCCATCACAGATCACTGTCATGGGGAATAGACTAGTAAACATGCAAATTGAACAACAAAGATAAAAGGTCAAAAAGTTATTTTAAACATAGACGTAGTCGGCAGGATTTGCACCTGCGCGGGGAGACCCCAATGGATTTCTAGCCCATCGCCTTAACCACTCGGCCACGACTACTCAGACGTCAATCTGTTATGAGTTTCACACACGTTTTCTAATAGCACCATGATCAAGCTCAGGGATCAACCCTCTGGAAGACATCTCAGAAAATGAAAAGAAAATACAAGGTCTCAGTAAAATGCAAAAATCTGATTTAAAGTCATCATCAATGGGAACCATTCACAGTTTAAAGCTTTTCCCTCTTCATAATGTGGATTTGGAGTCAGTCAGCTCCAAAAACATCCTTAAAAATAATCCGAAAATGCTGAGAAGACTGAACATAATCATTTCCAAGTAAAAAAGACTTGATGTTCATTTGATCAGGCTTTGGAGCATCTATTAACCATCTCAAGTTTCCAAAAATGTCCAGCGGTTAACTGAAATTACCATATCAATCTTCAGCTGTTTTTCACTTTGAACAGCTCCATACCTATAATACAAGTCAACGGTAAGGTTCGAAAGACCCTATAAAGGGTCCTGATTGACTTTTGTGTGCTACAAAAGAAGCCACAAAACACATTCAAAAGACGCCGAAAAGAATTTTTAGAAAAACACCACCAAAAATGTTTATAAGGCACTTTAGGAAATTCTGGAAAACACAAGAAAAGATGGCTTAGAGAAAAATCAAAAACACTTCCTGAAGCCATTTTGGCTTCAAATCCTTGTCAGATTCACCCACTTGGAAAGAGTGTTATGTGAATATTGACTCAAGTCACAGAGTATGAGATTGCTTGGTATGACATAGACAATGAGTGATATTGACAGCTTTGACCATGAATCCTTGAACTCTTTTTTTGTCTTTTATTATGTGTATTTTAAATTGCTTGTTTCATCATAAACATTGGGCATCGTCGATCTGAGTGCAGATGGAAAAATCAAAATGTGTGCTCAGGTTCTACTGAGATTTCAATTCAGATCACTGGATCCAAAGTCCAGAGTGCTAACCATTACACCATGGAACCAACCATGACACAATCATGGCTGCGGCTTGTTTTGCTGAATAAAGCATATGAAATCGTGAACGATGGCGAAAACAGGCTCCAAAGCTGCAGTGCAAATCTGCAATCATACACAATGGTAAATTGATATCTTATAACCTTTCATTCCACAAATTTACCAACATTTCCACGATATCACAGCTAGCGCAGTTTGAAATGTTGATGAAAAGTGGCTAGTAAAAAGATTGCTGTATCTGTTACTTGGAAAAAGTGTGAAAAAAATAAATTGCAAAACTTATAGTGTTAGAAAACTGTTCATCCAGTAGTCGATAAAGATTAGCATTGCATGGTAAAAGGCTTCATCTGAGAGATAATTTAAGGTTAGTGCAAATCAAAGTGCATGTCCCAGTCCATTAGCCAGGACAGCGGTCTGTGGCTGCTGGACAAGATCAAGAGAAAAACCTCTTACATGATGGCACCCACGGTGTTTCTTTTGATTGGCGACAAGTCGCACATGTAATGTTGCTCCAGAATAGATTATCTAAAGAACAGTCAAAGATAAAGTCAGTTTGGTCCTGGAATCTCGCTCCATCACAGATCACTGTCATGGGGAATAGACTAGTAAACATGCAAATTGAACAACAAAGATAAAAGGTCAAAAAGCTATTAAAATTGACGTAGTCGGCAGGATTTGAACCTGCGCGGGGAGACCCCAATGGATTTCAAGTCCATCGCCTTAACCACTCGGCCACGACTACTCGGATGTCAAGCTTTTATGAGCTTCACACATGTTTTCTTATTAGAAAACTATTGCACCAAGTTATTGCACCATGATCACGCTCAGTGATCAACCCTCTGGAAGACATCTCAGAAAATGAAAAGAAAATACAAGGTCTCAGTAAAATACAAAAATCTGATTTAAAGTCATCATCAATGGGAACCATTCACAGTTTAAAGCTTTTCCCTCTTCATAATGTGGATTTGGAGTCAGTCAGCTCCAAAAACATCCTTAAAAATAATCCGAAAATGCTGAGAAGACTGAACATAATCATTTCCAAGTAAAAAAGACTTGATGTTCATTTGATCAGGCTATGGAGCGTCTATTAACCATCTGAAGTTTCCAAAAAATGTCCAGCAGTTAACTGAAATTACCATCTCAATCTTCAGCTGTTTTTCACTTTGAACAGCTCCATACCTATAATACAAGTCAAGGGTAAGGTTCGAAAGACCCTATAAAGGGTCCTGATTGACTTTTGTGTGCTACAAAAAAAGCCACAAAACACATTCAAAAGACGCCGAAAAGAATTTAAAAAAAACACCACCAAAAATGTTTATAAGGCACTTTAGGAAATTCTGGAAAACACAAGAAAAGATGGCTTAGAGAAAAATCGAAAACACTTCCTGCAGCCATTTTGGCTTCAAATCCTTGTCAGACTAACGCACTTGGAAAGAGTGTTATGTGAATATTGACTCTATTCACAGAGTATGAGATTGTTTGGTATGACATAGACAATTTTAATTTTTGCTAATCCTACTTGATCCTAATCCTACTGCTTTGACGATGGTATTCCATGAATCCTTGAACTCTTTTTTTGTCTTTTATTATGTGGATTTTAAATTGCTTGTTTCATCATAAACATTGGGCATCGTCGATCTGAGTGCAGATGGAAAAATCGAAATGTGTGCCCAGGTTCTACTGAGATTTGAATTCAGATAACAGGATTCAAAGTCCAGAGAGCTAACCATTACACCATGGAACCAACCATTACACAGTCATGGCTGCGGCTTGTTGTGCTGAATAAAGCATATGAAATCGTGAACGATGGCGAAAACAGGCTCCAAAGCTGCAGTGCAAATCTGCAATCATACACAATGGTAAATTGATATCTTATAACCTTTCATTCCACAAATTTACCAACATTTCCACGATATCACAGCTAGGACAGTTTGAAATGTTGATGAAAAGTGGCTAGTAAAAAGATTGCTGTATCTGTTACTTGGAAAAAGTGTGAAAAAAATAAATTGCAAAACTTATGCTGTTAGAAAACTGTTCATCCAGTATTTGATAAATATTAGCATTGCATGGTAAAAGGCTTCATCTGAGAGATAATTTAAGGTTTGTGCAAATCAAAGTGCATGTCCCAGTCCATTAGCCAGGACAGCGGTCTGTGGCTGCTGGACAAGATC